>NW_026783576.1:600000-880546 GCF_949774975.1 Lagenorhynchus albirostris | reverse complement strand
CTTCCCCCCGGTCAAAAGGGCCATCTGAAAAAAGTGTAAAATCCAGAAAGGCAGGACAGGCCATGGAGAACTGGGAGCCTTGTTATGCTGATGGGCGGGATGTAAATTGCCAACAGCCACTCGGGAGAAGTGTATGGTGTTTCCTGAAACATCTAAAAAACAAAGCAACAGAGCCTAGGGCACTTCCACTTATGGTCCTATAGCTTAGGGAAATTAAAATCAAAAAGACACAGCCACCCCAAAGGTTGGGACGGCTCTGTTTACAAGAACCTGGTTTACGGTACAAGTTCAATATCGCAGAAAGTGAAAAATGGATAAAGAAGTTGTGGTACTTACGTACAATGCAATATCACTCAGCAATGAAATCTATGTCATCAGGCCCGTAGCAGCATAATGAGTGGATTCAGGTACGATGATTCTAACTGAAATAAGTCACACAGAAAAAGAAACATCATAAGATATCACTAATACACGGAATGTAACCTTGGCTACACAGGAACTGAATTACAAAACAGAACAGGGTCTCAAATTTAGAAACCCAACTTATGCTTGCTTAAGGGGAAAGGTGAGTTGGGGTGCTGCATAAAACCAGAGATTGAAATGAGCACAGATAAAGTTCCTTAAGCCAAATATGGAATAGACAAGAGCTACTCCTTGCTCAACGAAATGGACTCAACACCCCATATTAAATGCCTAAGAGTGTACCTGACTAGGAAGTATCTTAAAACCTATGGATTGCTATGTCTCTGAAAGAGAATCAAGTGTGTGTACAGGGGCATAAACGCAGCAGTGATACGATTGGAGAGGTTCGGTGAGCAAATGAAGACCCTTTGAAGTCATATTGCATGGTACCCATTACACGAGTCTCAACTCTCCAGGTTTAAGGTATTCTTCCTTCAGCTAAAACATGCATGTGGAACCCAGAGTATGATCAACCGTGTGATCGGGAGACGTGTTCCAATATGTCTCAGTTTTCGTCCCCTGGTACTCGGGTGCAACATTCCAGACGCTTTACTAACACTCTCCCGACTTGGAGAGTCAGTGCCTTTAACCTCCTGTTTGGCCCAGTTTGCAATTTCTGCGGAAGATGAACAGGAATAGGCAGAACCAATGACAGACTAGCTGGAGGTGTCTGGACGGGCAAATTTAACTCTCATTTCCCACCAGGAAGAGGAATTAACCAAAGGCTCAGCGTGCCGTGCCGGAACCAGTTTAGGGCCTGAAGCCATCCTGCGGGGTTGTGGCCAGCTCACGAGAAAGCGACTTGAAGAAAGGAGCTCAGGGGCACTGTAATTCACAAACCTGCAGAGTTATAAATGACAGCTATCGTCCAAAAATATACTGAAGTAAGGCTGCCAAGAGGACTTGAAAGCGGGTCAGAATTGCAGGAAACCGATTTCAGGAGGTAGACTGGAATTGCATTGAAAGCATAGGAAAAGAGGCAGAACGTCCACAATGATGCACTTGGCCAAAAAGGGCGTATGCGTTTTTTCCTGAATATATTCAGGATAAAACGCATACGCCCTTTTTGGCCAACCAAGCAAGCTTGCAAAGGAAATCTGCACTACAGTGAAGTCTCACTTCCCCCCGGTCAAAAGGGCCATCTGAAAAAAGTGTAAAATCCAGAAAGGCAGGACAGGCCATGGAGAACTGGGAGCCTTGTTATGCTGATGGGCGGGATGTAAATTGCCAACAGCCACTCGGGAGAAGTGTATGGTGTTTCCTGAAACATCTAAAAAACAAAGCAACAGAGCCTAGGGCACTTCCACTTATGGTCCTATAGCTTAGGGAAATTAAAATCAAAAGACACAGCCACCCCAAAGGTTGGGACGGCTCTGTTTACAAGAACCTGGTTTACGGTACAAGTTCAATATCGCAGAAAGTGAAAAATGGATAAAGAAGTTGTGGTACTTACGTACAATGCAGTATCACTCAGCAATGAAATCTATGTCATCAGGCCCGTAGCAGCATAATGAGTGGATTCAGGTACGATGATTCTAACTGAAATAAGTCACACAGGAAAAGAAACATCATAAGATATCACTAATACACGGAATGTAAACTTGGCTACACAGGAACTGAATTACAAAACAGAACAGGGTCTCAAATTTAGAAACCCAACTTATGCTTGCTTAAGGGGAAAGGTGAGTTGGGGTGCTGCATAAAACCAGAGATTGAAATGAGCACAGATAAAGTTCCTTAAGCCAAATATGGAATAGACAAGAGCTACTCCTTGCTCAACGAAATGGACTCAACACCCCATATTAAATGCCTAAGAGTGTACCTGACTAGGAAGTATCTTAAAACCTATGGATTGCTATGTCTCTGAAAGAGAATCAAGTGTGTGTACAGGGGCATAAACGCAGCAGTGATAGGATTGGAGAGGTTCGGTGAGCAAATGAAGACCCTTTGAAGTCATATTGCATGGTACCCATTCCACGAGTCTCAACTCTCCAGGTTTAAGGTATTCTTCCTTCAGCTAAAACATGCATGTGGAACCCAGAGTATGATCAACCGTGTGATCGGGAGACGTGTTCCAATATGTCTCAGTTTTCGTCCCCTGGTACTCGGGTGCAACATTCCAGACGCTTTACTAACACTCTCCCGACTTGGAGAGTCAGTGCCTTTAACCTCCTGTTTGGCCCAGTTTGCAATTTCTGCGGAAGATGAACAGGAATAGGGAGAACCAATGACAGACTAGCTGGAGGTGTCTGGACGGGCAAATTTAACTCTCATTTCCCACCAGGAAGAGGAATTAACCAAAGGCTCAGCGTGCCGTGCCGGAACCAGATTAGGGCCTGAAGCCATCCTGCGGTGTTGCGGCCAGCTCACGAGAAAGCGAGTTGAAGAAAGGAGCTCAGGGGCACTGTAATTCACAAACCTGCAGAGTTATAAATGACAGCTATCGTCCAAAAATATACTGAAGTAAGGCTGCCAAGAGGACTTGAAAGCGGGGCAGAATTGCAGGAAACCGATTTCAGGAGGTAGACTGGAATTGCATTGAAAGCATAGGAAAAGAGGCAGAACGTCCACAATGATGCACTTGGCCAAAAAGGGCGTATGCGTTTTTTCCTGAATATATTCAGGAAAAAACGCATACGCCCTTTTTGGCCAACCAAGCAAGCTTGCAAAGGAAATCTGCACTACAATGAAGTCTCACTTCCCCCCGGTCAAAAGGGCCATCTGAAAAAAGTGTAAAATCCAGAAAGGCAGGACAGGCCATGGAGAACTGGGAGCCTTGTTATGCTGATGGGCGGGATGTAAATTGCCAACAGCCACTCGGGAGAAGTGTATGGTGTTTCCTGAAACATCTAAAAAACAAAGCAACAGAGCCTAGGGCACTTCCACTTATGGTCCTATAGCTTAGGGAAATTAAAATCAAAAGACACAGCCACCCCAAAGGTTGGGACGGCTCTGTTTACAAGAACCTGGTTTACGGTACAAGTTCAGTATCGCAGAAAGTGAAAAATGGATAAAGAAGTTGTGGTACTTACGTACAATGCAGTATCACTCAGCAATGAAATCTATGTCATCAGGCCCGTAGCAGCATAATGAGTGGATTCAGGTACGATGATTCTAACTGAAATAAGTCACACAGGAAAAGAAACATCATAAGATATCACTAATACACGGAATGTAAACTTGGCTACACAGGAACTGAATTACAAAACAGAACAGGGTCTCAAATTTAGAAACCCAACTTATGCTTGCTTAAGGGGAAAGGTGAGTTGGGGTGCTGCATAAAACCAGAGATTGAAATGAGCACAGATAAAGTTCCTTAAGCCAAATATGGAATAGACAAGAGCTACTCCTTGCTCAACGAAATGGATTCAACACCCCATATTAAACGCCTAAGAATATAACTGACTAGGAAGTATCTTAAAACCTATGGATTGCTATGTCTCCGAAAGAGAATCAAGCGTGTGTACAGGGGCATAAACGCAGCAGTGCTAGGATTGGAGAGGTTCGGTGAGCAAATGAAGACCCTTTGAAGTCATATTGCATGGTACCCATTCCACGGGTCTCAACTCTCCAGGTTTAAGGTATTCTTCCTTCAGCTACAACATGCATGTGGAACCCAGAGTATGATCAACCGTGTGATCGGGAGACGTGTTCCAATATGTCTCAGTTTTCGTCCCCTGGTACTCGGGTGCAACATTCCAGACGCTTTACTAACACTCTCCCGACTTGGAGAGTCAGTGCCTTTAACCTCCTGTTTGGCCCAGTTTGCAATTTCTGCAGAAGATGAACAGGAATAGGGAGAACCAATGACAGACTAGCTGGAGGTGTCTGGACGGGCAAATTTAACTCTCATTTCCCACCAGGAAGAGGAATTAACCAAAGGCTCAGCGTGCCGTGCCGGAACCAGATTAGGGCCTGAAGCCATCCTGCGGTGTTGCGGCCAGCTCACGAGAAAGCGAGTTGAAGAAAGGAGCTCAGGGGCACTGTAATTCACAAACCTGCAGAGTTATAAATGACAGCTATCGTCCAAAAATATACTGAAGTAAGGCTGCCAAGAGGACTTGAAAGCGGGGCAGAATTGCAGGAAACCGATTTCAGGAGGTAGACTGGAATTGCATTTAAAGCATAGGAAAAGAGGCAGAACGTCCACAATGATGCACTTGGCCAAAAAGGGCGTATGCGTTTTTTCCTGAATATATTCAGGAAAAAACGCATACGCCCTTTTTGGCCAACCAAGCAAGCTTGCAAAGGAAATCTGCACTACAATGAAGTCTCACTTCCCCCCGGTCAAAAGGGCCATCTGAAAAAAGTGTAAAATCCAGAAAGGCAGGACAGGCCATGGAGAACTGGGAGCCTTGTTATGCTGATGGGCGGGATGTAAATTGCCAACAGCCACTCGGGAGAAGTGTATGGTGTTTCCTGAAACATCTAAAAAACAAAGCAACAGAGCCTAGGGCACTTCCACTTATGGTCCTATAGCTTAGGGAAATTAAAATCAAAAGACACAGCCACCCCAAAGGTTGGGACGGCTCTGTTTACAAGAACCTGGTTTACGGTACAAGTTCAGTATCGCAGAAAGTGAAAAATGGATAAAGAAGATGTGGTACTTACGTACAATGCAGTATCACTCAGCAATGAAATCTATGTCATCAGGCCCGTAGCAGCATAATGAGTGGATTCAGGTACGATGATTCTAACTGAAATAAGTCACACAGGAAAAGAAACATCATAAGATATCACTAATACACGGAATGTAAACTTGGCTACACAGGAACTGAATTACAAAACAGAACAGGGTCTCAAATTTAGAAAACCAACTTATGCTTGCTTAAGGGGAAAGGTGAGTTGGGGTGCTGCATAAAACCAGAGATTGAAATGAGCACAGATAAAGTTCCTTAAGCCAAATATGGAATAGACAAGAGCTACTCCTTGCTCAACGAAATGGACTCAACACCCCATATTAAATGCCTAAGAGTGTACCTGACTAGGAAGTATCTTAAAACCTATGGATTGCTATGTCTCTGAAAGAGAATCAAGTGTGTGTACAGGGGCATAAACGCAGCAGTGATAGGATTGGAGAGGTTCGGTGAGCAAATGAAGACCCTTTGAAGTCATATTGCATGGTACCCATTCCACGGGTCTCAACTCTCCAGGTTTAAGGTATTCTTCCTTCAGCTAAAACATGCATGTGGAACCCAGAGTATGATCAACCGTGTGATCGGGAGACGTGTTCCAATATGTCTCAGTTTTCGTCCCCTGGTACTCGGGTGCAACATTCCAGACGCTTTACTAACACTCTCCCGACTTGGAGAGTCAGTGCCTTTAACCTCCTGTTTGGCCCAGTTTGCAATTTCTGCGGAAGATGAACAGGAATAGGGAGAACCAATGACAGACTAGCTGGAGGTGTGTGGACGGGCAAATTTAACTCTCATTTCCCACCAGGAAGAGGAATTAACCAAAGGCTCAGCGTGCCGTGCCGGAACCAGATTAGGGCCTGAAGCCATCCTGCGGTGTTGCGGCCAGCTCACGAGAAAGCGAGTTGAAGAAAGGAGCTCAGGGGCACTGTAATTCACAAACCTGCAGAGTTATAAATGACAGCTATCGTCCAAAAATATACTGAAGTAAGGCTGCCAAGAGGACTTGAAAGCGGGGCAGAATTGCAGGAAACCGATTTCAGGAGGTAGACTGGAATTGCATTTAAAGCATAGGAAAAGAGGCAGAACGTCCACAATGATGCACTTGGCCAAAAAGGGCGTATGCGTTTTTTCCTGAATATATTCAGGAAAAAACGCATACGCCCTTTTTGGCCAACCAAGCAAGCTTGCAAAGGAAATCTGCACTACAGTGAAGTCTCACTTCCCCCCGGTCAAATGGGCCATCTGAAAAAAGTGTAAAATCCAGAAAGGCAGGACAGGCCATGGAGAACTGGGAGCCTTGTTATGCTGATGGGCGGGATGTAAATTGCCAACAGCCACTCGGGAGAAGTGTATGGTGTTTCCTGAAACATCTAAAAAACAAAGCAACAGAGCCTAGGGCACTTCCACTTATGGTCCTATAGCTTAGGGAAATTAAAATCAAAAGACACAGCCACCCCAAAGGTTGGGACGGCTCTGTTTACAAGAACCTGGTTTACGGTACAAGTTCAATATCGCAGAAAGTGAAAAATGGATAAAGAAGTTGTGGTACTTACGTACAATGCAGTATCACTCAGCAATGAAATCTATGTCATCAGGCCCGTAGCAGCATAATGAGTGGATTCAGGTACGATGATTCTAACTGAAATAAGTCACACAGGAAAAGAAACATCATAAGATATCACTAATACACGGAATGTAAACTTGGCTACACAGGAACTGAATTACAAAACAGAACAGGGTCTCAAATTTAGAAAACCAACTTATGCTTGCTTAAGGGGAAAGGTGAGTTGGGGTGCTGCATAAAACCAGAGATTGAAATGAGCACAGATAAAGTTCCTTAAGCCAAATATGGAATAGACAAGAGCTACTCCTTGCTCAACGAAATGGACTCAACACCCCATATTAAATGCCTAAGAGTGTACCTGACTAGGAAGTATCTTAAAACCTATGGATTGCTATGTCTCTGAAAGAGAATCAAGTGTGTGTACAGGGGCATAAACGCAGCAGTGATAGGATTGGAGAGGTTCGGTGAGCAAATGAAGACCCTTTGAAGTCATATTGCATGGTACCCATTCCACGGGTCTCAACTCTCCAGGTTTAAGGTATTCTTCCTTCAGCTAAAACATGCATGTGGAACCCAGAGTATGATCAACCGTGTGATCGGGAGACGTGTTCCAATATGTCTCAGTTTTCGTCCCCTGGTACTCGGGTGCAACATTCCAGACGCTTTACTAACACTCTCCCGACTTGGAGAGTCAGTGCCTTTAACCTCCTGTTTGGCCCAGTTTGCAATTTCTGCGGAAGATGAACAGGAATAGGGAGAACCAATGACAGACTAGCTGGAGGTGTGTGGACGGGCAAATTTAACTCTCATTTCCCACCAGGAAGAGGAATTAACCAAAGGCTCAGCGTGCCGTGCCGGAACCAGATTAGGGCCTGAAGCCATCCTGCGGTGTTGCGGCCAGCTCACGAGAAAGCGAGTTGAAGAAAGGAGCTCAGGGGCACTGTAATTCACAAACCTGCAGAGTTATAAATGACAGCTATCGTCCAAAAATATACTGAAGTAAGGCTGCCAAGAGGACTTGAAAGCGGGGCAGAATTGCAGGAAACCGATTTCAGGAGGTAGACTGGAATTGCATTGAAAGCATAGGAAAAGAGGCAGAACGTCCACAATGATGCACTTGGCCAAAAAGGGCGTATGCGTTTTTTCCTGAATATATTCAGGAAAAAACGCATACGCCCTTTTTGGCCAACCAAGCAAGCTTGCAAAGGAAATCTGCACTACAATGAAGTCTCACTTCCCCCCGGTCAAAAGGGCCATCTGAAAAAAGTGTAAAATCCAGAAAGGCAGGACAGGCCATGGAGAACTGGGAGCCTTGTTATGCTGATGGGCGGGATGTAAATTGCCAACAGCCACTCGGGAGAAGTGTATGGTGTTTCCTGAAACATCTAAAAAACAAAGCAACAGAGCCTAGGGCACTTCCACTTATGGTCCTATAGCTTAGGGAAATTAAAATCAAAAGACACAGCCACCCCAAAGGTTGGGACGGCTCTGTTTACAAGAACCTGGTTTACGGTACAAGTTCAATATCGCAGAAAGTGAAAAATGGATAAAGAAGTTGTGGTACTTACGTACAATGCAGTATCACTCAGCAATGAAATCTATGTCATCAGGCCCGTAGCAGCATAATGAGTGGATTCAGGTACGATGATTCTAACTGAAATAAGTCACACAGGAAAAGAAACATCATAAGATATCACTAATACACGGAATGTAAACTTGGCTACACAGGAACTGAATTACAAAACAGAACAGGGTCTCAAATTTAGAAACCCAACTTATGCTTGCTTAAGGGGAAAGGTGAGTTGGGGTGCTGCATAAAACCAGAGATTGAAATGAGCACAGATAAAGTTCCTTAAGCCAAATATGGAATAGACAAGAGCTACTCCTTGCTCAACGAAATGGACTCAACACCCCATATTAAATGCCTAAGAGTGTACCTGACTAGGAAGTATCTTAAAACCTATGGATTGCTATGTCTCTGAAAGAGAATCAAGTGTGTGTACAGGGGCATAAACGCAGCAGTGATAGGATTGGAGAGGTTCGGTGAGCAAATGAAGACCCTTTGAAGTCATATTGCATGGTACCAATTCCACGGGTCTCAACTCTCCAGGTTTAAGGTATTCTTCCTTCAGCTAAAACATGCATGTGGAACCCAGAGTATGATCAACCGTGTGATCGGGAGACGTGTTCCAATATGTCTCAGTTTTCGTCCCCTGGTACTCGGGTGCAACATTCCAGACGCTTTACTAACACTCTCCCGACTTGGAGAGTCAGTGCCTTTAACCTCCTGTTTGGCCCAGTTTGCAATTTCTGCGGAAGATGAACAGGAATAGGGAGAACCAATGACAGACTAGCTGGAGGTGTGTGGACGGGCAAATTTAACTCTCATTTCCCACCAGGAAGAGGAATTAACCAAAGGCTCAGCGTGCCGTGCCGGAACCAGATTAGGGCCTGAAGCCATCCTGCGGGGTTGCGGCCAGCTCACGAGAAAGCGAGTTGAAGAAAGGAGCTCAGGGGCACTGTAATTCACAAACCTGCAGAGTTATAAATGACAGCTATCGTCCAAAAATATACTGAAGTAAGGCTGCCAAGAGGACTTGAAAGCGGGGCAGAATTGCAGGAAACCGATTTCAGGAGGTAGACTGGAATTGCATTTAAAGCATAGGAAAAGAGGCAGAACGTCCACAATGATGCACTTGGCCAAAAAGGGCGTATGCGTTTTTTCCTGAATATATTCAGGAAAAAACGCATACGCCCTTTTTGGCCAACCAAGCAAGCTTGCAAAGGAAATCTGCACTACAGTGAAGTCTCACTTCCCCCCGGTCAAATGGGCCATCTGAAAAAAGTGTAAAATCCAGAAAGGCAGGACAGGCCATGGAGAACTGGGAGCCTTGTTATGCTGATGGGCGGGATGTAAATTGCCAACAGCCACTCGGGAGAAGTGTATGGTGTTTCCTGAAACAACTAAAAAACAAAGCAACAGAGCCTAGGGCACTTCCACTTATGGTCCTATAGCTTAGGGAAATTAAAATCAAAAGACACAGCCACCCCAAAGGTTGGGACGGCTCTGTTTACAAGAACCTGGTTTACGGTACAAGTTCAATATCGCAGAAAGTGAAAAATGGATAAAGAAGTTGTGGTACTTACGTACAATGCAGTATCACTCAGCAATGAAATCTATGTCATCAGGCCCGTAGCAGCATAATGAGTGGATTCAGGTACGATGATTCTAACTGAAATAAGTCACACAGGAAAAGAAACATCATAAGATATCACTAATACACGGAATGTAAACTTGGCTACACAGGAACTGAATTACAAAACAGAACAGGGTCTCAAATTTAGAAACCCAACTTATGCTTGCTTAAGGGGAAAGGTGAGTTGGGGTGCTGCATAAAACCAGAGATTGAAATGAGCACAGATAAAGTTCCTTAAGCCAAATATGGAATAGACAAGAGCTACTCCTTGCTCAACGAAATGGACTCAACACCCCATATTAAATGCCTAAGAGTGTACCTGACTAGGAAGTATCTTAAAACCTATGGATTGCTATGTCTCTGAAAGAGAATCAAGTGTGTGTACAGGGGCATAAACGCAGCAGTGATAGGATTGGAGAGGTTCGGTGAACAAATGAAGACCCTTTGAAGTCATATTGCATGGTACCCATTCCACGAGTCTCAACTCTCCAGGTTTAAGGTATTCTTCCTTCAGCTAAAACATGCATGTGGAACCCAGAGTATGATCAACCGTGTGATCGGGAGACGTGTTCCAATATGTCTCAGTTTTCGTCCCCTGGTACTCGGGTGCAACATTCCAGACGCTTTACTAACACTCTCCCGACTTGGAGAGTCAGTGCCTTTAACCTCCTGTTTGGCCCAGTTTGCAATTTCTGCGGAAGATGAACAGGAATATGGAGAACCAATGACAGACTAGCTGGAGGTGTCTGGACGGGCAAATTTAACTCTCATTTCCCACCAGGAAGAGGAATTAACCAAAGGCTCAGCGTGCCGTGCCGGAACCAGATTAGGGCCTGAAGCCATCCTGCGGTGTTGCGGCCAGCTCACGAGAAAGCGAGTTGAAGAAAGGAGCTCAGGGGCACTGTAATTCACAAACCTGCAGAGTTATAAATGACAGCTATCGTCCAAAAATATACTGAAGTAAGGCTGCCAAGAGGACTTGAAAGCGGGGCAGAATTGCAGGAAACCGATTTCAGGAGGTAGACTGGAATTGCATTTAAAGCATAGGAAAAGAGGCAGAACGTCCACAATGATGCACTTGGCCAAAAAGGGCGTATGCGTTTTTTCCTGAATATATTCAGGAAAAAACGCATACGCCCTTTTTGGCCAACCAAGCAAGCTTGCAAAGGAAATCTGCACTACAATGAAGTCTCACTTCCCCCCGGTCAAAAGGGCCATCTGAAAAAAGTGTAAAATCCAGAAAGGCAGGACAGGCCATGGAGAACTGGGAGCCTTGTTATGCTGATGGGCGGGATGTAAATTGCCAACAGCCACTCGGGAGAAGTGTATGGTGTTTCCTGAAAAATCTAAAAAACAAAGCAACAGAGCCTAGGGCACTTCCACTTATGGTCCTATAGCTTAGGGAAATTAAAATCAAAAGACACAGCCACCCCAAAGGTTGGGACGGCTCTGTTTACAAGAACCTGGTTTACGGTACAAGTTCAATATCGCAGAAAGTGAAAAATGGATAAAGAAGTTGTGGTACTTACGTACAATGCAGTATCACTCAGCAATGAAATCTATGTCATCAGGCCCGTAGCAGCATAATGAGTGGATTCAGGTACGATGATTCTAACTGAAATAAGTCACACAGAAAAAGAAACATCATAAGATATCACTAATACACGGAATGTAAACTTGGCTACACAGGAACTGAATTACAAAACAGAACAGGGTCTCAAATTTAGAAAACCAACTTATGCTTGCTTAAGGGGAAAGGTGAGTTGGGGTGCTGCATAAAACCAGAGATTGAAATGAGCACAGATAAAGTTCCTTAAGCCAAATATGGAATAGACAAGAGCTACTCCTTGCTCAACGAAATGGACTCAACACCCCATATTAAATGCCTAAGAGTGTACCTGACTAGGAAGTATCTTAAAACCTATGGATTGCTATGTCTCTGAAAGAGAATCAAGTGTGTGTACAGGGGCATAAACGCAGCAGTGATAGGATTGGAGAGGTTCGGTGAGCAAATGAAGACCCTTTGAAGTCATATTGCATGGTACCCATTCCACGGGTCTCAACTCTCCAGGTTTAAGGTATTCTTCCTTCAGCTAAAACATGCATGTGGAACCCAGAGTATGATCAACCGTGTGATCGGGAGACGTGTTCCAATATGTCTCAGTTTTCGTCCCCTGGTACTCGGGTGCAACATTCCAGACGCTTTACTAACACTCTCCCGACTTGGAGAGTCAGTGCCTTTAACCTCCTGTTTGGCCCAGTTTGCAATTTCTGCGGAAGATGAACAGGAATAGGGAGAACCAATGAGAGACTAGCTGGAGGTGTGTGGACGGGCAAATTTAACTCTCATTTCCCACCAGGAAGAGGAATTAACCAAAGGCTCAGCGTGCCGTGCCGGAACCAGATTAGGGCCTGAAGCCATCCTGCGGGGTTGCGGCCAGCTCAGGAGAAAGCGAGTTGAAGAAAGGAGCTCAGGGGCACTGTAATTCAAAAACATGCAGAGTTATAAATGACAGCTATCGTCCAAAAATATACTGAAGTAAGGCTGCCAAGAGGACTTGAAAGCGGGGCAGAATTGCAGGAAACCGATTTCAGGAGGTAGACTGGAATTGCATTGAAAGCATAGGAAAAGAGGCAGAACGTCCACAATGATGCACTTGGCCAAAAAGGGCGTATGCGTTTTTTCCTGAATATATTCAGGAAAAAACGCATACGCCCTTTTTGGCCAACCAAGCAAGCTTGCAAAGGAAATCTGCACTACAGTGAAGTCTCACTTCCCCCCGGTCAAAAGGGCCATCTGAAAAAAGTGTAAAATCCAGAAAGGCAGGACAGGCCATGGAGAACTGGGAGCCTTGTTATGCTGATGGGCGGGATGTAAATTGCCAACAGCCACTCGGGAGAAGTGTATGGTGTTTCCTGAAACATCTAAAAAACAAAGCAACAGAGCCTAGGGCACTTCCACTTATGGTCCTATAGCTTAGGGAAATTAAAATCAAAAGACACAGCCACCCCAAAGGTTGGGACGGCTCTGTTTACAAGAACCTGGTTTACGGTACAAGTTCAATATCGCAGAAAGTGAAAAATGGATAAAGAAGTTGTGGTACTTACGTACAATGCAGTATCACTCAGCAATGAAATCTATGTCATCAGGCCCGTAGCAGCATAATGAGTGGATTCAGGTACGATGATTCTAACCGAAATAAGTCACACAGAAAAAGAAACATCATAAGATATCACTAATACACGGAATGTAAACTTGGCTACACAGGAACTGAATTACAAAACAGAACAGGGTCTCAAATTTAGAAACCCAACTTATGCTTGCTTAAGGGGAAAGGTGAGTTGGGGTGCTGCATAAAACCAGAGATTGAAATGAGCACAGATAAAGTTCCTTAAGCCAAATATGGAATAGACAAGAGCTACTCCTTGCTCAACGAAATGGACTCAACACCCCATATTAAATGCCTAAGAGTGTACCTGACTAGGAAGTATCTTAAAACCTATGGATTGCTATGTCTCTGAAAGAGAATCAAGTGTGTGTACAGGGGCATAAACGCAGCAGTGATAGGATTGGAGAGGTTCGGTGAGCAAATGAAGACCCTTTGAAGTCATATTGCATGGTACCCATTCCACGAGTCTCAACTCTCCAGGTTTAAGGTATTCTTCCTTCAGCTAAAACATGCATGTGGAACCCAGAGTATGATCAACCGTGTGATCGGGAGACGTGTTCCAATATGTCTCAGTTTTCGTCCCCTGGTACTCGGGTGCAACATTCCAGACGCTTTACTAACACTCTCCCGACTTGGAGAGTCAGTGCCTTTAACCTCCTGTTTGGCCCAGTTTGCAATTTCTGCGGAAGATGAACAGGAATAGGGAGAACCAATGACAGACTAGCTGGAGGTGTCTGGACGGGCAAATTTAACTCTCATTTCCCACCAGGAAGAGGAATTAACCAAAGGCTCAGCGTGCCGTGCCGGAACCAGATTAGGGCCTGAAGCCATCCTGCGGTGTTGCGGCCAGCTCACGAGAAAGCGAGTTGAAGAAAGGAGCTCAGGGGCACTGTAATTCACAAACCTGCAGAGTTATAAATGACAGCTATCGTCCAAAAATATACTGAAGTAAGGCTGCCAAGAGGACTTGAAAGCGGGGCAGAATTGCAGGAAACCGATTTCAGGAGGTAGACTGGAATTGCATTTAAAGCATAGGAAAAGAGGCAGAACGTCCACAATGATGCACTTGGCCAAAAAGGGCGTATGCGTTTTTTCCTGAATATATTCAGGAAAAAACGCATACGCCCTTTTTGGCCAACCAAGCAAGCTTGCAAAGGAAATCTGCACTACAATGAAGTCTCACTTCCCCCCGGTCAAAAGGGCCATCTGAAAAAAGTGTAAAATCCAGAAAGGCAGGACAGGCCATGGAGAACTGGGAGCCTTGTTATGCTGATGGGCGGGATGTAAATTGCCAACAGCCACTCGGGAGAAGTGTATGGTGTTTCCTGAAACATCTAAAAAACAAAGCAACAGAGCCTAGGGCACTTCCACTTATGGTCCTATAGCTTAGGGAAATTAAAATAAAAAAGACACAGCCACCCCAAAGTTGGGACGGCTCTGTTTACAAGAACCTGGTTTACGGTACAAGTTCAATATCGCAGAAAGTGAAAAATGGATAAAGAAGTTGTGGTACTTACGTACAATGCAGTATCACTCAGCAATGAAATTTATGTCATCAGGCCCGTAGCAGCATAATGAGTGGATTCAGGTACGATGATTCTAACTGAAATAAGTCACACAGAAAAAGAAACATCATAAGATATCACTAATACACGGAATGTAACCTTGGCTACACAGGAACTGAATTACAAAACAGAACAGGGTCTCAAATTTAGAAAACCAACTTATGCTTGCTTAAGGGGAAAGGTGAGTTGGGGTGCTGCATAAAACCAGAGATTGAAATGAGCACAGATAAAGTTCCTTAAGCCAAATATGGAATAGACAAGAGCTACTCCTTGCTCAACGGAATGGACTCAACACCCCATATTAAACACCTAAGAGTGTACCTGACTAGGAAGTATCTTAAAACCTATGGATTGCTATGTCTCTGAAAGAGAATCAAGTGTGTGTACAGGGGCATAAACGCAGCAGTGATAGGATTGGAGAGGTTCGGTGAGCAAATGAAGACCCTTTGAAGTCATATTGCATGGTACCCATTCCACGGGTCTCAACTCTCCAGGTTTAAGGTATTCTTCCTTCAGCTAAAACATGCATGTGGAACCCAGAGTATGATCAACCGTGTGATCGGGAGACGTGTTCCAATATGTCTCAGTTTTCGTCCCCTGGTACTCGGGTGCAACATTCCAGACGCTTTACTAACACTCTCCCGACTTGGAGAGTCAGTGCCTTTAACCTCCTGTTTGGCCCAGTTTGCAATTTCTGCGGAAGATGAACAGGAATAGGGAGAACCAATGACAGACTAGCTGGAGGTGTCTGGACGGGCAAATTTAACTCTCATTTCCCACCAGGAAGAGGAATTAACCAAAGGCTCAGCGTGCCGTGCCGGAACCAGATTAGGGACTGAAGCCATCCTGCGGTGTTGTGGCCAGCTCACAAGAAAGCGACTTGAAGAAAGGAGCTCAGGGGCACTGTAATTCACAAACATGCAGAGTTATAAATGACAGCTATCGTCCAAAAATATACTGAAGTAAGGCTGCCAAGAGGACTTGAAAGCGGGGCAGAATTGCAGGAAACCGATTTCAGGAGGTAGACTGGAATTGCATTTAAAGCATAGGAAAAGAGGCAGAACGTCCACAATGATGCACTTGGCCAAAAAGGGCGTATGCGTTTTTTCCTGAATATATTCAGGAAAAAACGCATACGCCCTTTTTTGCCAACCATGCAAGCTTGCAAAGGAAATCTGCTCTACAGTGAAGTCTCACTTCCCCCCGGTCAAAAGGGCCATCTGAAAAAAGTGTAAAATCCAGAAAGGCAGGACAGGCCATGGAGAACTGGGAGCCTTGTTATGCTGATGGGCGGGATGTAAATTGCCAACAGCCACTCGGGAGAAGTGTATGGTGTTTCCTGAAACATCTAAAAAACAAAGCAACAGAGCCTAGGGCACTTCCACTTATGGTCCTATAGCTTAGGGAAATTAAAATCAAAAGACACAGCCACCCCAAAGGTTGGGACGGCTCTGTTTACAAGAACCTGGTTTACGGTACAAGTTCAATATCGCAGAAAGTGAAAAATGGATAAAGAAGTTGTGGTACTTACGTACAATGCAATATCAATCAGCAATGAAATCTATGTCATCAGGCCCGTAGCAGCATAATGAGTGGATTCAGGTACGATGATTCTAACTGAAATAAGTCACACAGAAAAAGAAACATCATAAGATATCACTAATACACGGAATGTAACCTTGGCTACACAGGAACTGAATTACAAAACAGAACAGGGTCTCAAATTTAGAAAACCAACTTATGCTTGCTTAAGGGGAAAGGTGAGTTGGGGTGCTGCATAAAACCAGAGATTGAAATGAGCACAGATAAAGTTCCTTAAGCCAAATATGGAATAGACAAGAGCTACTCCTTGCTCAACGAAATGGACTCAACACCCCATATTAAATGCCTAAGAGTGTACCTGACTAGGAAGTATCTTAAAACCTATGGATTGCTATGTCTCCGAAAGAGAATCAAGTGTGTGTACAGGGGCATAAACGCAGCAGTGATAGGATTGGAGAGGTTCGGTGAGCAAATGAAGACCCTTTGAAGTCATATTGCATGGTACCCATTCCACGGGTCTCAACTCTCCAGGTTTAAGGTATTCTTCCTTCAGCTAAAACATGCATGTGGAACCCAGAGTATGATCAACCGTGTGATCGGGAGACGTGTTCCAATATGTCTCAGTTTTCGTCCCCTGGTACTCAGGTGCAACATTCCAGACGCTTTACTAACACTCTCCCGACTTGGAGAGTCAGTGCCTTTAACCTCCTGTTTGGCCCAGTTTGCAATTTCTGCGGAAGATGAACAGGAATAGGGAGAACCAATGACAGACTAGCTGGAGGTGTCTGGACGGGCAAATTTAACTCTCATTTCCCACCAGGAAGAGGAATTAACCAAAGGCTCAGCGTGCCGTGCCGGAACCAGATTAGGGCCTGAAGCCATCCTGCGGTGTTGTGGCCAGCTCACAAGAAAGCGACTTGAAGAAAGGAGCTCAGGGGCACTGTAATTCACAAACCTGCCGAGTTATAAATGGCAGCTATCGTCCAAAAATATACTGAAGTAAGGCTGCCAAGAGGACTTGAAAGCGGGGCAGAATTGCAGGAAACCGATTTCAGGAGGTAGACTGGAATTGCATTTAAAGCATAGGAAAAGAGGCAGAACGTCCACAATGATGCACTTGGCCAAAAAGGGCGTATGCGTTTTTTCCTGAATATATTCAGGAAAAAACTCATACGCACTTTTTGGCCAACCATGCAAGCTTGCAAAGGAAATCTGCTCTACAGTGAAGTCTCACTTCCCCCCGGTCAAAAGGGCCATCTGAAAAAAGTGTAAAATCCAGAAAGGCAGGACAGGCCATGGAGAACTGGGAGCCTTGTTATGCTGATGGGCGGGATGTAAATTGCCAACAGCCACTCGGGAGAAGTGTATGGTGTTTCCTGAAACATCTAAAAAACAAAGCAACAGAGCCTAGGGCACTTCCACTTATGGTCCTATAGCTTAGGGAAATTAAAATCAAAAGACACAGCCACCCCAAAGGTTGGGACGGCTCTGTTTACAAGAACCTGGTTTACGGTACAAGTTCAATATCGCAGAAAGTGAAAAATGGATAAAGAAGTTGTGGTACTTACGTACAATGCAATATCAATCAGCAATGAAATCTATGTCATCAGGCCCGTAGCAGCATAATGAGTGGATTCAGGTACGATGATTCTAACTGAAATAAGTCACACAGAAAAAGAAACATCATAAGATATCACTAATACACGGAATGTAACCTTGGCTACACAGGAACTGAATTACAAAACAGAACAGGGTCTCAAATTTAGAAAACCAACTTATGCTTGCTTAAGGGGAAAGGTGAGTTGGGGTGCTGCATAAAACCAGAGATTGAAATGAGCACAGATAAAGTTCCTTAAGCCAAATATGGAATAGACAAGAGCTACTCCTTGCTCAACGAAATGGACTCAACACCCCATATTAAATGCCTAAGAGTGTACCTGACTAGGAAGTATCTTAAAACCTATGGATTGCTATGTCTCTGAAAGAGAATCAAGTGTGTGTACAGGGGCATAAACGCAGCAGTGATAGGATTGGAGAGGTTCGGTGAGCAAATGAAGACCCTTTGAAGTCATATTGCATGGTACCCATTCCACGGGTCTCAACTCTCCAGGTTTAAGGTATTCTTCCTTCAGCTAAAACATGCATGTGGAACCCAGAGTATGATCAACCATGTGATCGGGAGACGTGTTCCAATATGTCTCAGTTTTCGTCCCCTGGTACTCGGGTGCAACATTCCAGACGCTTTACTAACACTCTCCCGACTTGGAGAGTCAGTGCCTTTAACCTCCTGTTTGGCCCAGTTTGCAATTTCTGCGGAAGATGAACAGGAATAGGCAGAACCAATGACAGACTAGATGGAGGTGTCTGGATGGGCAAGTTTAACTCTCATTTCGCACCAGGAAGAGGAATTAACCAAAGGCTCAGCGTGCCGTGCCGGAACCAGATTAGGGCCTGAAGCAATCCTGCGGTGTTGCGGCCAGCTCACGAGAAAGCGAGTTGAAGAAAGGAGCTCAGGGGCACTGTAATTCACAAACCTGCAGAGTTATAAATGACAGCTATCGTCCAAAAATATACTGAAGTAAGGCTGCCAAGAGGACTTGAAAGCGGGGCAGAATTGCAGGAAACCGATTTCAGGAGGTAGACTGGAATTGCATTTAAAGCATAGGAAAAGAGGCAGAACGTCCACAATGATGCACTTGGCCAAAAAGGGCGTATGCGTTTTTTCCTGAATATATTCAGGAAAAAACGCATACGCCCTTTTTGGCCAACCAAGCAAGCTTGCAAAGGAAATCTGCACTACAATGAAGTCTCACTTCCCCCCGGTCAAAAGGGCCATCTGAAAAAAGTGTAAAATCCAGAAAGGCAGGACAGGCCATGGAGAACTGGGAGCCTTGTTATGCTGATGGGCGGGATGTAAATTGCCAACAGCCACTCGGGAGAAGTGTATGGTGTTTCCTGAAACATCTAAAAAACAAAGCAACAGAGCCTAGGGCACTTCCACTTATGGTCCTATAGCTTAGGGAAATTAAAATCAAAAAGACACAGCCACCCCAAAGGTTGGGACGGCTCTGTTTACAAGAACCTGGTTTACGGTACAAGTTCAATATCGCAGAAAGTGAAAAATGGATAAAGAAGTTGTGGTACTTACGTACAATGCAGTATCACTCAGCAATGAAATCTATGTCATCAGGCCCGTAGCAGCATAATGAGTGGATTCAGGTATGATGATTCTAACTGAAATAAGTCACACAGGAAAAGAAACATCATAAGATATCACTAATACACGGAATGTAACCTTGGCTACACAGGAACTGAATTACAAAACAGAACAGGGTCTCAAATTTAGAAACCCAACTTATGCTTGCTTAAGGGGAAAGGTGAGTTGGGGTGCTGCATAAAACCAGAGATTGAAATGAGCACAGATAAAGTTCCTTAAGCCAAATATGGAATAGACAAGAGCTACTCCTTGCTCAACGAAATGGATTCAACACCCCATATTAAACACCTAAGAATGTACCTGACTAGGAAGTATCTTAAAACCTATGGATTGCTATGTCTCCAAAAGAGAATGAAGCGTGTGTACAGGGGCATAAACGCAGCAGTGATAGGATTGGAGAGGTTCGGTGAGCAAATGAAGACCCTTTGAAATCATATTGCATGGAACCCATTCCACGGGTCTCAACTCTCCAGGTTTAAGGTATTCTTCCTTCAGCTAAAACATGCATGTGGAACCCAGAGTATGATCAACCGTGTGATCGGGAGACGTGTTCCAATATGTCTCAGTTTTCGTCCCCTGGTACTCGGGTGCAACATTCCAGACGCTTTACTAACACTCTCCCGACTTGGAGAGTCAGTGCCTTTAACCTCCTGTATGGGCCAATTTGCAATTTCTGCGGAAGATGAACAGGAATAGGGAGAACCAATGACAGACTAGCTGGAGGTGTCTGGACGGGCAAATTTAACTCTCATTTCCCACCAGGAAGAGGAATTAACCAAAGGCTCAGCGTGCCGTGCCGGAACCAGATTAGGGCCTGAAGCCATCCTGCGGTGTTGTGGCCAGCTCACGAGAAAGCGACTTGAAGAAAGGAGCTCAGGGGCACTGTAATTCACAAACCTGCAGAGTTATAAATGACAGCTATCGTCCAAAAATATACTGAAGTAAGGCTGCCAAGAGGACTTGAAAGCGGGGCAGAATTGCAGGAAACCGATTTCAGGAGGTAGACTGGAATTGCATTTAAAGCATAGGAAAAGAGGCAGAACGTCCACAATGATGCACTTGGCCAAAAAGGGCGTATGCGTTTTTTCCTGAATATATTCAGGAAAAAACGCATACGCCCTTTTTGGCCAACCATGCAAGCTTGCAAAGGAAATCTGCTCTACAGTGAAGTCTCACTTCCCCCCGGTCAAAAGGGCCATCTGAAAAAAGTGTAAAATCCAGAAAGGCAGGACAGGCCATGGAGAACTGGGAGCCTTGTTATGCTGATGGGCGGGATGTCAATTGCCAACAGCCACTCGGGAGAAGTGTATGGTGTTTCCTGAAACATCTAAAAAACAAAGCAACAGAGCCTAGGGCACTTCCACTTATGGTCCTATAGCTTAGGGAAATTAAAATCAAAAGACACAGCCACCCCAAAGGTTGGGACGGCTCTGTTTACAAGAACCTGGTTTACGGTACAAGTTCAATATCGCAGAAAGTGAAAAATGGATAAAGAAGTTGTGGTACTTACGTACAATGCAATATCAATCAGCAATGAAATCTATGTCATCAGGCCCGTAGCAGCATAATGAGTGGATTCAGGTACGATGATTCTAACTGAAATAAGTCACACAGAAAAAGAAACATCATAAGATATCACTAATACACGGAATGTAACCTTGGCTACACAGGAACTGAATTACAAAACAGAACAGAGTCTCAAATTTAGAAACCCAACTTATGCTTGCTTAAGGGGAAAGGTGAGTTGGGGTGCTGCATAAAACCAGAGATTGAAATGAGCACAGATAAAGTTCCTTAAGCCAAATATGGAATAGACAAGAGCTACTCCTTGCTCAACGAAATGGACTCAACACCCCATATTAAATGCCTAAGAGTGTACCTGACTAGGAAGTATCTTAAAACCTATGGATTGCTATGTCTCTGAAAAAGAATCAAGTGTGTGTACAGGGGCATAAACGCAGCAGTGATAGGATTGGAGAGGTTCGGTGAGAAAATGAAGACCCTTTGAAGTCATATTGCATGGTACCCATTCCACGGGTCTCAACTCTCCAGGTTTAAGGTATTCTTCCTTCAGCTAAAACATGCATGTGGAACCCAGAGTATGATCAACCGTGTGATCGGGAGACGTGTTCAAATACGTCTCAGTTTTCGTCCCCTGGTACTCGGGTGCAACATTCCAGACGCTTTACTAACACTCTCCCGACTTGGAGAGTCAGTGCCTTTAACCTCCTGTTTGGCCCAGTTTGCAATTTCTGCGGAAGATGAACAGGAATAGGCAGAACCAATGACAGACTAGATGGAGGTGTCTGGATTGGCAAGTTTAACTCTCATTTCCCACCAGGAAGAGGAATTAACCAAAGGCTCAGCGTGCCGTGCCGGAACCAGATTAGGGCCTGAAGCCATCCTGCGGTGTTGCGGCCAGCTCACGAGAAAGCGAGTTGAAGAAAGGAGCTCAGGGGCACTGTAATTCACAAACCTGCAGAGTTATAAATGACAGCTATCGTCCAAAAATATACTGAAGTAAGGCTGCCAAGAGGACTTGAAAGCGGGGCAGAATTGCAGGAAACCGATTTCAGGAGGTAGACTGGAATTGCATTTAAAGCATAGGAAAAGAGGCAGAACGTCCACAATGATGCACTTGGCCAAAAAGGGCGTATGCGTTTTTTCCTGAATATATTCAGGAAAAAACGCATACGCCCTTTTTGGCCAACCAAGCAAGCTTGCAAAGGAAATCTGCACTACAATGAAGTCTCACTTCCCCCCGGTCAAAAGGGCCATCTGAAAAAAGTGTAAAATCCAGAAAGGCAGGACAGGCCATGGAGAACTGGGAGCCTTGTTATGCTGATGGGCGGGATGTAAATTGCCAACAGCCACTCGGGAGAAGTGTATGGTGTTTCCTGAAACAGCTAAAAAACAAAGCAACAGAGCCTAGGGCACTTCCACTTATGGTCCTATAGCTTAGGGAAATTAAAATCAAAAAGACACAGCCACCCCAAAGGTTGGGACGGCTCTGTTTACAAGAACCTGGTTTACGGTACAAGTTCAATATCGCAGAAAGTGAAAAATGGATAAAGAAGTTGTGGTACTTACGTACAATGCAGTATCACTCAGCAATGAAATCTATGTCATCAGGCCCGTAGCAGCATAATGAGTGGATTCAGGTATGATGATTCTAACTGAAATAAGTCACACAGGAAAAGAAACATCATAAGATATCACTAATACACGGAATGTAACCTTGGCTACACAGGAACTGAATTACAAAACAGAACAGGGTCTCAAATTTAGAAAACCAACTTATGCTTGCTTAAGGGGAAAGGTGAGTTGGGGTGCTGCATAAAACCAGAGATTGAAATGAGCACAGATAAAGTTCCTTAAGCCAAATATGGAATAGACAAGAGCTACTCCTTGCTCAACGAAATGGACTCAACACCCCATATTAAATGCCTAAGAGTGTACCTGACTAGGAAGTATCTTAAAACCTATGGATTGCTATGTCTCTGAAAGAGAATCAAGTGTGTGTACAGGGGCATAAACGCAGCAGTGATAGGATTGGAGAGGTTTGGTGAGCAAATGAAGACCCTTTGAAGTCATATTGCATGGTACCCATTCCACGGGTCTCAACTCTCCAGGTTTAAGGTATTCTTCCTTCAGCTAAAACATGCATGTGGAACCCAGAGTATGATCAACCGTGTGATCGGGAGACGTGTTCCAATATGTCTCAGTTTTCGTCCCCTGGTACTCGGGTGCAACATTCCAGACACTTTACTAACACTCTCCCGGCTTGGAGAGTCAGTGCCTTTAACCTCCTGTTTGGCCCAGTTTGCAATTTCTGCGGAAGATGAACAGGAATAGGGAGAACCAATGACAGACTAGCTGGAGGTGTCTGGACGGGCAAATTTAACTCTCATTTCCCACCAGGAAGAGGAATTAACCAAAGGCTCAGCGTGCCGTGCCGGAACCAGATTAGGGCCTGAAGCCATCCTGCGGTGTTGCGGCCAGCTCACGAGAAAGCGAGTTGAAGAAAGGAGCTCAGGGGCACTGTAATTCACAAACCTGCAGAGTTATAAATGACAGCTATCGTCCAAAAATATACTGAAGTAAGGCTGCCAAGAGGACTTGAAAGCGGGGCAGAATTGCAGGAAACCGATTTCAGGAGGTAGACTGGAATTGCATTTAAAGCATAGGAAAAGAGGCAGAACGTCCACAATGATGCACTTGGCCAAAAAGGGCGTATGCGTTTTTTCCTGAATATATTCAGGAAAAAACGCATACGCCCTTTTTGGCCAACCAAGCAAGCTTGCAAAGGAAATCTGCACTACAATGAAGTCTCACTTCCCCCCGGTCAAAAGGGCCATCTGAAAAAAGTGTAAAATCCAGAAAGGCAGGACAGGCCATGGAGAACTGGGAGCCTTGTTATGCTGATGGGCGGGATGTAAATTGCCAACAGCCACTCGGGAGAAGTGTATGGTGTTTCCTGAAACATCTAAAAAACAAAGCAACAGAGCCTAGGGCACTTCCACTTATGGTCCTATAGCTTAGGGAAATTAAAATCAAAAGACACAGCCACCCCAAAGGTTGGGACGGCTCTGTTTACAAGAACCTGGTTTACGGTACAAGTTCAATATCGCAGAAAGTGAAAAATGGATAAAGAAGTTGTGGTACTTACGTACAATGCAATATCAATCAGCAATGAAATCTATGTCATCAGGCCCGTAGCAGCATAATGAGTGGATTCAGGTACGATGATTCTAACTGAAATAAGTCACACAGAAAAAGAAACATCATAAGATATCACTAATACACGGAATGTAACCTTGGCTACACAGGAACTGAATTACAAAACAGAACAGAGTCTCAAATTTAGAAACCCAACTTATGCTTGCTTAAGGGGAAAGGTGAGTTGGGGTGCTGCATAAAACCAGAGATTGAAATGAGCACAGATAAAGTTCCTTAAGCCAAATATGGAATAGACAAGAGCTACTCCTTGCTCAACGAAATGGACTCAACACCCCATATTAAATGCCTAAGAGTGTACCTGACTAGGAAGTATCTTAAAACCTATGGATTGCTATGTCTCTGAAAAAGAATCAAGTGTGTGTACAGGGGCATAAACGCAGCAGTGATAGGATTGGAGAGGTTCGGTGAGAAAATGAAGACCCTTTGAAGTCATATTGCATGGTACCCATTCCACGGGTCTCAACTCTCCAGGTTTAAGGTATTCTTCCTTCAGCTAAAACATGCATGTGGAACCCAGAGTATGATCAACCGTGTGATCGGGAGACGTGTTCAAATACGTCTCAGTTTTCGTCCCCTGGTACTCGGGTGCAACATTCCAGACGCTTTACTAACACTCTCCCGACTTGGAGAGTCAGTGCCTTTAACCTCCTGTTTGGCCCAGTTTGCAATTTCTGCGGAAGATGAACAGGAATAGGCAGAACCAATGACAGACTAGATGGAGGTGTCTGGATTGGCAAGTTTAACTCTCATTTCCCACCAGGAAGAGGAATTAACCAAAGGCTCAGCGTGCCGTGCCGGAACCAGATTAGGGCCTGAAGCCATCCTGCGGTGTTGCGGCCAGCTCACGAGAAAGCGAGTTGAAGAAAGGAGCTCAGGGGCACTGTAATTCACAAACCTGCAGAGTTATAAATGACAGCTATCGTCCAAAAATATACTGAAGTAAGGCTGCCAAGAGGACTTGAAAGCGGGGCAGAATTGCAGGAAACCGATTTCAGGAGGTAGACTGGAATTGCATTTAAAGCATAGGAAAAGAGGCAGAACGTCCACAATGATGCACTTGGCCAAAAAGGGCGTATGCGTTTTTTCCTGAATATATTCAGGAAAAAACGCATACGCCCTTTTTGGCCAACCAAGCAAGCTTGCAAAGGAAATCTGCACTACAATGAAGTCTCACTTCCCCCCGGTCAAAAGGGCCATCTGAAAAAAGTGTAAAATCCAGAAAGGCAGGACAGGCCATGGAGAACTGGGAGCCTTGTTATGCTGATGGGCGGGATGTAAATTGCCAACAGCCACTCGGGAGAAGTGTATGGTGTTTCCTGAAACAGCTAAAAAACAAAGCAACAGAGCCTAGGGCACTTCCACTTATGGTCCTATAGCTTAGGGAAATTAAAATCAAAAAGACACAGCCACCCCAAAGGTTGGGACGGCTCTGTTTACAAGAACCTGGTTTACGGTACAAGTTCAATATCGCAGAAAGTGAAAAATGGATAAAGAAGTTGTGGTACTTACGTACAATGCAGTATCACTCAGCAATGAAATCTATGTCATCAGGCCCGTAGCAGCATAATGAGTGGATTCAGGTATGATGATTCTAACTGAAATAAGTCACACAGGAAAAGAAACATCATAAGATATCACTAATACACGGAATGTAACCTTGGCTACACAGGAACTGAATTACAAAACAGAACAGGGTCTCAAATTTAGAAAACCAACTTATGCTTGCTTAAGGGGAAAGGTGAGTTGGGGTGCTGCATAAAACCAGAGATTGAAATGAGCACAGATAAAGTTCCTTAAGCCAAATATGGAATAGACAAGAGCTACTCCTTGCTCAACGAAATGGACTCAACACCCCATATTAAATGCCTAAGAGTGTACCTGACTAGGAAGTATCTTAAAACCTATGGATTGCTATGTCTCTGAAAGAGAATCAAGTGTGTGTACAGGGGCATAAACGCAGCAGTGATAGGATTGGAGAGGTTTGGTGAGCAAATGAAGACCCTTTGAAGTCATATTGCATGGTACCCATTCCACGGGTCTCAACTCTCCAGGTTTAAGGTATTCTTCCTTCAGCTAAAACATGCATGTGGAACCCAGAGTATGATCAACCGTGTGATCGGGAGACGTGTTCCAATATGTCTCAGTTTTCGTCCCCTGGTACTCGGGTGCAACATTCCAGACACTTTACTAACACTCTCCCGGCTTGGAGAGTCAGTGCCTTTAACCTCCTGTTTGGCCCAGTTTGCAATTTCTGCGGAAGATGAACAGGAATAGGGAGAACCAATGACAGACTAGCTGGAGGTGTCTGGACGGGCAAATTTAACTCTCATTTCCCACCAGGAAGAGGAATTAACCAAAGGCTCAGTGTGCCGTGCCGGAACCAGATTAGGGCCTGAAGCCATCCTGCGGTGTTGCGGCCAGCTCACGAGAAAGCGAGTTGAAGAAAGGAGCTCAGGGGCACTGTAATTCACAAACCTGCAGAGTTATAAATGACAGCTATCGTCCAAAAATATACTGAAGTAAGGCTGCCAAGAGGACTTGAAAGCGGGGCAGAATTGCAGGAAACCGATTTCAGGAGGTAGACTGGAATTGCATTTAAAGCATAGGAAAAGAGGCAGAACGTCCACAATGATGCACTTGGCCAAAAAGGGCGTATGCGTTTTTTCCTGAATATATTCAGGAAAAAACGCATACGCCCTTTTTGGCCAACCAAGCAAGCTTGCAAAGGAAATCTGCACTACAATGAAGTCTCACTTCCCCCCGGTCAAAAGGGCCATCTGAAAAAAGTGTAAAATCCAGAAAGGCAGGACAGGCCATGGAGAACTGGGAGCCTTGTTATGCTGATGGGCGGGATGTAAATTGCCAACAGCCACTCGGGAGAAGTGTATGGTGTTTCCTGAAACATCTAAAAAACAAAGCAACAGAGCCTAGGGCACTTCCACTTATGGTCCTATAGCTTAGGGAAATTAAAATCAAAAAGACACAACCACCCCAAAGGTTGGGACGGCTCTGTTTACAAGAACCTGGTTTACGGTACAAGTTCAATATCGCAGAAAGTGAAAAATGGATAAAGAAGTTGTGGTACTTACGTACAATGCAGTATCACTCAGCAATGAAATCTATGTCATCAGGCCCGTAGCAGCATAATGAGTGGATTCAGGTACGATGATTCTAACTGAAATAAGTCACACAGGAAAAGAAACATCATAAGATATCACTAATACATGGAATGTAACCTTGGCTACACAGGAACTGAATTACAAAACAGAACAGGGTCTCAAATTTAGAAAACCAACTTATGCTTGCTTAAGGGGAAAGGTGAGTTGGGGTGCTGCATAAAACCAGAGATTGAAATGAGCACAGATAAAGTTCCTTAAGCCAAATATGGAATAGACAAGAGCTACTCCTTGCTCAACGAAATGGACTCAACACCCCATATTTAATGCCTAAGAGTGTACCTGACTAGGAAGTATCTTAAAACCTATGGATTGCTATGTCTCCGAAAGAGAATCAAGCGTGTGTACAGGGGCATAAACGCAGCAGTGATAGGACTGGAGAGGTTCGGTGAGCAAATGAAGACCCTTTGAAGTCATATTGCATGGAACCCATTCCACGGGTCTCAACTCTCCAGGTTTAAGGTATTCTTCCTTCAGCTAAAACATGCATGTGGAACCCAGAGTATGATCAACCGTGTGATCGGGAGACGTGTTCCAATATGTCTCAGTTTTCGTCCCCTGGTACTCATGTGCAACATTCCAGACGCTTTACTAACACTCTCCCGACTTGGAGAGTCAGTGCCTTTAACCTCCTGCTTGGCCCAGTTTGCAATTTCTGCGGAAGATGAACAGGAATAGGCAGAACCAATGACAGACTAGCTGGAGGTGTCTGGACGGGCAAATTTAACTCTCATTTCCCACCAGGAAGAGGAATTAACCAAAGGCTCAGTGTGCCGTGCCGGAACCAGATTAGGGCCTGAAGCCATCCTGCGGTTTTGTGGCCAGCTCACAAGAAAGCGACTTGAAGAAAGGAGCTCAGGGGCACTGTAATTCACAAACCTGCAGAGTTATAAATGACAGCTATCGTCCAAAAATATACTGAAGTAAGGCTGCCAAGAGGACTTGAAAGCGGGGCAGAATTGCAGGAAACCGATTTCAGGAGGTAACTGGAATTGCATTGAAAGCATAGGAAAAGAGGCAGAACGTCCACAATGATGCACTTGGCCAAAAAGGGCGTATGCGTTTTTTCCTGAATATATTCAGGAAAAAACGCATACGCCCTTTTTGGCCAACCAAGCAAGCTTGCAAAGGAAATCTGCTCTAAAGTGAAGTCTCACTTCCCCCCGGTCAAAAGGGCCATCTGAAAAAAGTGTAAAATCCAGAAAGGCAGGACAGGCCATGGAGAACTGGGAGCCTTGTTATGCTGATGGGCGGGATGTAAATTGCCAACAGCCACTCGGGAGAAGTGTATGGTGTTTCCTGAAACATCTAAAAAACAAAGCAACAGAGCCTAGGGCACTTCCACTTATGGTCCTATAGCTTAGGGAAATTAAAATCAAAAGACACAGCCACCCCAAAGGTTGGGACGGCTCTGTTTACAAGAACCTGGTTTACGGTACAAGTTCAATATCGCAGAAAGTGAAAAATGGATAAAGAAGTTGTGGTACTTACGTACAATGCAATATCACTCAGCAATGAAATCTATGTCATAAGGCCCGTAGCAGCATAATGAGTGGATTCAGGTACGATGATTCTAACTGAAATAAGTCACACAGAAAAAGAAACATCATAAGATATCACTAATACACGGAATGTAACCTTGGCTACACAGGAACTGAATTACAAAACAGAACAGGGTCTCAAATTTAGAAACCCAACTTATGCTTGCTTAAGGGGAAAGGTGAGTTGGGGTGCTGCATAAAACCAGAGATTGAAATGAGCACAGATAAAGTTCCTTAAGCCAAATATGGAATAGACAAGAGCTACTCCTTGCTCAACGAAATGGACTCAACACCCCATATTAAATGCCTAAGAGTGTACCTGACTAGGAAGTATCTTAAAACCTATGGATTGCTATGTCTCTGAAAGAGAATCAAGTGTGTGTACAGGGGCATAAACGCAGCAGTGATAGGATTGGAGAGGTTCGGTGAGCAAATGAAGACCCTTTGAAGTCATATTGCATGGTACCCATTCCACGGGTCTCAACTCTCCAGGTTTAAGGTATTCTTCCTTCAGCTAAAACATGCATGTGGAACCCAGAGTATGATCAACCGTGTGATCGGGAGACGTGTTCCAATATGTCTCAGTTTTCGTCCCCTGGTACTCGGGTGCAACATTCCAGACGCTTTACTAACACTCTCCCGACTTGGAGAGTCAGTGCCTTTAACCTCCTGTTTGGCCCAGTTTGCAATTTCTGTGGAAGATGAACAGGAATAGGGAGAACCAATGACAGACTAGCTGGAGGTGTCTGGACGGGCAAATTTAACTCTCATTTCCCACCAGGAAGAGGAATTAACCAAAGGCTCAGTGTGCCGTGCCGGAACCAGATTAGGGCCTGAAGCCATCCTGCGGTGTTGCAGCCAGCTCACGAGAAAGCGAGTTGAAGAAAGGAGCTCAGGGGCACTGTAATTCACAAACCTGCAGAGTTATAAATGACAGCTATCGTCCAAAAATATACTGAAGTAAGGCTGCCAAGAGGACTTGAAAGCGGGGCAGAATTGCAGGAAACCGATTTCAGGAGGTAGACTGGAATTGCATTTAAAGCATAGGAAAAGAGGCAGAACGTCCACAATGATGCACTTGGCCAAAAAGGGCGTATGCGTTTTTTCCTGAATATATTCAGGAAAAAACGCATACGCCCTTTTTGGCCAACCAAGCAAGCTTGCAAAGGAAATCTGCACTACAATGAAGTCTCACTTCCCCCCGGTCAAAAGGGCCATCTGAAAAAAGTGTAAAATCCAGAAAGGCAGGACAGGCCATGGAGAACTGGGAGCCTTGTTATGCTGATGGGCGGGATGTAAATTGCCAACAGCCACTCGGGAGAAGTGTATGGTGTTTCCTGAAACATCTAAAAAACAAAGCAACAGAGCCTAGGGCACTTCCACTTATGGTCCTATAGCTTAGGGAAATTAAAATCAAAAGACACAGCCACCCCAAAGGTTGGGACGGCTCTGTTTACAAGAACCTGGTTTACGGTACAAGTTCAATATCGCAGAAAGTGAAAAATGGATAAAGAAGTTGTGGTACTTACGTACAATGCAATATCACTCAGCAATGAAATCTATGTCATCAGGCCCGTAGCAGCATAATGAGTGGATTCAGGTACGATGATTCTAACTGAAATAAGTCACACAGGAAAAGAAACATCATAAGATATCACTAATACACGGAATGTAACCTTGGCTACACAGGAACTGAATTACAAAACAGAACAGGGTCTCAAATTTAGAAAACCAACTTATGCTTGCTTAAGGGGAAAGGTGAGTTGGGGTGCTGCATAAAACCAGAGATTGAAATGAGCACAGATAAAGTTCCTTAAGCCAAATATGGAATAGACAAGAGCTACTCCTTGCTCAACGAAATGGACTCAACACCCCATATTAAATGCCTAAGAGTGTACCTGACTAGGAAGTATCTTAAAACCTATGGATTGCTATGTCTCTGAAAGAGAATCAAGTGTGTGTACAGGGGCATAAACGCAGCAGTGATAGGATTGGAGAGGTTCGGTGAGCAAATGAAGACCCTTTGAAGTCATATTGCATGGTACCCATTCCACGAGTCTCAACTCTCCAGGTTTAAGGTATTCTTCCTTCAGCTAAAACATGCATGTGGAACCCAGAGTATGATCAACCGTGTGATCGGGAGACGTGTTCCAATATGTCTCAGTTTTCGTCCCCTGGTACTCGGGTGCAACATTCCAGACGCTTTACTAACACTCTCCCGACTTGGAGAGTCAGTGCCTTTAACCTCCTGTTTGGCCCAGTTTGCAATTTCTGCGGAAGATGAACAGGAATAGGCAGAACCAATGACAGACTAGATGGAGGTGTCTGGATGGGCAAGTTTAACTCTCATTTCGCACCAGGAAGAGGAATTAACCAAAGGCTCAGCGTGCCGTGCCGGAACCAGATTAGGGCCTGAAGCAATCCTGCGGTGTTGCGGCCAGCTCACGAGAAAGCGAGTTGAAGAAAGGAGCTCAGGGGCACTGTAATTCACAAACCTGCAGAGTTATAAATGACAGCTATCGTCCAAAAATATACTGAAGTAAGGCTGCCAAGAGGACTTGAAAGCGGGGCAGAATTGCAGGAAACCGATTTCAGGAGGTAGACTGGAATTGCATTTAAAGCATAGGAAAAGAGGCAGAACGTCCACAATGATGCACTTGGCCAAAAAGGGCGTATGCGTTTTTTCCTGAATATATTCAGGAAAAAACGCATACGCCCTTTTTGGCCAACCAAGCAAGCTTGCAAAGGAAATCTGCACTACAATGAAGTCTCACTTCCCCCCGGTCAAAAGGGCCATCTGAAAAAAGTGTAAAATCCAGAAAGGCAGGACAGGCCATGGAGAACTGGGAGCCTTGTTATGCTGATGGGCGGGATGTAAATTGCCAACAGCCACTCGGGAGAAGTGTATGGTGTTTCCTGAAACATCTAAAAAACAAAGCAACAGAGCCTAGGGCACTTCCACTTATGGTCCTATAGCTTAGGGAAATTAAAATCAAAAAGACACAGCCACCCCAAAGGTTGGGACGGCTCTGTTTACAAGAACCTGGTTTACGGTACAAGTTCAATATCGCAGAAAGTGAAAAATGGATAAAGAAGTTGTGGTACTTACGTACAATGCAGTATCACTCAGCAATGAAATCTATGTCATCAGGCCCGTAGCAGCATAATGAGTGGATTCAGGTATGATGATTCTAACTGAAATAAGTCACACAGGAAAAGAAACATCATAAGATATCACTAATACACGGAATGTAACCTTGGCTACACAGGAACTGAATTACAAAACAGAACAGGGTCTCAAATTTAGAAACCCAACTTATGCTTGCTTAAGGGGAAAGGTGAGTTGGGGTGCTGCATAAAACCAGAGATTGAAATGAGCACAGATAAAGTTCCTTAAGCCAAATATGGAATAGACAAGAGCTACTCCTTGCTCAACGAAATGGATTCAACACCCCATATTAAACACCTAAGAATGTACCTGACTAGGAAGTATCTTAAAACCTATGGATTGCTATGTCTCCAAAAGAGAATGAAGCGTGTGTACAGGGGCATAAACGCAGCAGTGATAGGATTGGAGAGGTTCGGTGAGCAAATGAAGACCCTTTGAAATCATATTGCATGGAACCCATTCCACGGGTCTCAACTCTCCAGGTTTAAGGTATTCTTCCTTCAGCTAAAACATGCATGTGGAACCCAGAGTATGATCAACCGTGTGATCGGGAGACGTGTTCCAATATGTCTCAGTTTTCGTCCCCTGGTACTCGGGTGCAACATTCCAGACGCTTTACTAACACTCTCCCGACTTGGAGAGTCAGTGCCTTTAACCTCCTGTATGGGCCAATTTGCAATTTCTGCGGAAGATGAACAGGAATAGGGAGAACCAATGACAGACTAGCTGGAGGTGTCTGGACGGGCAAATTTAACTCTCATTTCCCACCAGGAAGAGGAATTAACCAAAGGCTCAGCGTGCCGTGCCGGAACCAGATTAGGGCCTGAAGCCATCCTGCGGTGTTGTGGCCAGCTCACGAGAAAGCGACTTGAAGAAAGGAGCTCAGGGGCACTGTAATTCACAAACCTGCAGAGTTATAAATGACAGCTATCGTCCAAAAATATACTGAAGTAAGGCTGCCAAGAGGACTTGAAAGCGGGGCAGAATTGCAGGAAACCGATTTCAGGAGGTAGACTGGAATTGCATTTAAAGCATAGGAAAAGAGGCAGAACGTCCACAATGATGCACTTGGCCAAAAAGGGCGTATGCGTTTTTTCCTGAATATATTCAGGAAAAAACGCATACGCCCTTTTTGGCCAACCATGCAAGCTTGCAAAGGAAATCTGCTCTACAGTGAAGTCTCACTTCCCCCCGGTCAAAAGGGCCATCTGAAAAAAGTGTAAAATCCAGAAAGGCAGGACAGGCCATGGAGAACTGGGAGCCTTGTTATGCTGATGGGCGGGATGTCAATTGCCAACACCCACTCGGGAGAAGTGTATGGTGTTTCCTGAAACATCTAAAAAACAAAGCAACAGAGCCTAGGGCACTTCCACTTATGGTCCTATAGCTTAGGGAAATTAAAATCAAAAGACACAGCCACCCCAAAGGTTGGGACGGCTCTGTTTACAAGAACCTGGTTTACGGTACAAGTTCAATATCGCAGAAAGTGAAAAATGGATAAAGAAGTTGTGGTACTTACGTACAATGCAATATCAATCAGCAATGAAATCTATGTCATCAGGCCCGTAGCAGCATAATGAGTGGATTCAGGTACGATGATTCTAACTGAAATAAGTCACACAGAAAAAGAAACATCATAAGATATCACTAATACACGGAATGTAACCTTGGCTACACAGGAACTGAATTACAAAACAGAACAGAGTCTCAAATTTAGAAACCCAACTTATGCTTGCTTAAGGGGAAAGGTGAGTTGGGGTGCTGCATAAAACCAGAGATTGAAATGAGCACAGATAAAGTTCCTTAAGCCAAATATGGAATAGACAAGAGCTACTCCTTGCTCAACGAAATGGACTCAACACCCCATATTAAATGCCTAAGAGTGTACCTGACTAGGAAGTATCTTAAAACCTATGGATTGCTATGTCTCTGAAAAAGAATCAAGTGTGTGTACAGGGGCATAAACGCAGCAGTGATAGGATTGGAGAGGTTCGGTGAGAAAATGAAGACCCTTTGAAGTCATATTGCATGGTACCCATTCCACGGGTCTCAACTCTCCAGGTTTAAGGTATTCTTCCTTCAGCTAAAACATGCATGTGGAACCCAGAGTATGATCAACCGTGTGATCGGGAGACGTGTTCAAATACGTCTCAGTTTTCGTCCCCTGGTACTCGGGTGCAACATTCCAGACGCTTTACTAACACTCTCCCGACTTGGAGAGTCAGTGCCTTTAACCTCCTGTTTGGCCCAGTTTGCAATTTCTGCGGAAGATGAACAGGAATAGGCAGAACCAATGACAGACTAGATGGAGGTGTCTGGATTGGCAAGTTTAACTCTCATTTCCCACCAGGAAGAGGAATTAACCAAAGGCTCAGCGTGCCGTGCCGGAACCAGATTAGGGCCTGAAGCCATCCTGCGGTGTTGCGGCCAGCTCACGAGAAAGCGAGTTGAAGAAAGGAGCTCAGGGGCACTGTAATTCACAAACCTGCAGAGTTATAAATGACAGCTATCGTCCAAAAATATACTGAAGTAAGGCTGCCAAGAGGACTTGAAAGCGGGGCAGAATTGCAGGAAACCGATTTCAGGAGGTAGACTGGAATTGCATTTAAAGCATAGGAAAAGAGGCAGAACGTCCACAATGATGCACTTGGCCAAAAAGGGCGTATGCGTTTTTTCCTGAATATATTCAGGAAAAAACGCATACGCCCTTTTTGGCCAACCAAGCAAGCTTGCAAAGGAAATCTGCACTACAATGAAGTCTCACTTCCCCCCGGTCAAAAGGGCCATCTGAAAAAAGTGTAAAATCCAGAAAGGCAGGACAGGCCATGGAGAACTGGGAGCCTTGTTATGCTGATGGGCGGGATGTAAATTGCCAACAGCCACTCGGGAGAAGTGTATGGTGTTTCCTGAAACAGCTAAAAAACAAAGCAACAGAGCCTAGGGCACTTCCACTTATGGTCCTATAGCTTAGGGAAATTAAAATCAAAAAGACACAGCCACCCCAAAGGTTGGGACGGCTCTGTTTACAAGAACCTGGTTTACGGTACAAGTTCAATATCGCAGAAAGTGAAAAATGGATAAAGAAGTTGTGGTACTTACGTACAATGCAGTATCACTCAGCAATGAAATCTATGTCATCAGGCCCGTAGCAGCATAATGAGTGGATTCAGGTATGATGATTCTAACTGAAATAAGTCACACAGGAAAAGAAACATCATAAGATATCACTAATACACGGAATGTAACCTTGGCTACACAGGAACTGAATTACAAAACAGAACAGGGTCTCAAATTTAGAAAACCAACTTATGCTTGCTTAAGGGGAAAGGTGAGTTGGGGTGCTGCATAAAACCAGAGATTGAAATGAGCACAGATAAAGTTCCTTAAGCCAAATATGGAATAGACAAGAGCTACTCCTTGCTCAACGAAATGGACTCAACACCCCATATTAAATGCCTAAGAGTGTACCTGACTAGGAAGTATCTTAAAACCTATGGATTGCTATGTCTCTGAAAGAGAATCAAGTGTGTGTACAGGGGCATAAACGCAGCAGTGATAGGATTGGAGAGGTTTGGTGAGCAAATGAAGACCCTTTGAAGTCATATTGCATGGTACCCATTCCACGGGTCTCAACTCTCCAGGTTTAAGGTATTCTTCCTTCAGCTAAAACATGCATGTGGAACCCAGAGTATGATCAACCGTGTGATCGGGAGACGTGTTCCAATATGTCTCAGTTTTCGTCCCCTGGTACTCGGGTGCAACATTCCAGACACTTTACTAACACTCTCCCGGCTTGGAGAGTCAGTGCCTTTAACCTCCTGTTTGGCCCAGTTTGCAATTTCTGCGGAAGATGAACAGGAATAGGGAGAACCAATGACAGACTAGCTGGAGGTGTCTGGACGGGCAAATTTAACTCTCATTTCCCACCAGGAAGAGGAATTAACCAAAGGCTCAGCGTGCCGTGCCAGAACCAGATTAGGGCCTGAAGCCATCCTGCGGTGTTGCGGCCAGCTCACGAGAAAGCGAGTTGAAGAAAGGAGCTCAGGGGCACTGTAATTCACAAACCTGCAGAGTTATAAATGACAGCTATCGTCCAAAAATATACTGAAGTAAGGCTGCCAAGAGGACTTGAAAGCGGGGCAGAATTGCAGGAAACCGATTTCAGGAGGTAGACTGGAATTGCATTGAAAGCATAGGAAAAGAGGCAGAACGTCCACAATGATGCACTTGGCCAAAAAGGGCGTATGCGTTTTTTCCTGAATATATTCAGGAAAAAACGCATACGCCCTTTTTGGCCAACCAAGCAAGCTTGCAAAGGAAATCTGCACTACAATGAAGTCTCACTTCCCCCCGGTCAAAAGGGCCATCTGAAAAAAGTGTAAAATCCAGAAAGGCAGGACAGGCCATGGAGAACTGGGAGCCTTGTTATGCTGATGGGCGGGATGTAAATTGCCAACAGCCACTCGGGAGAAGTGTATGGTGTTTCCTGAAACATCTAAAAAACAAAGCAACAGAGCCTAGGGCACTTCCACTTATGGTCCTATAGCTTAGGGAAATTAAAATCAAAAAGACACAACCACCCCAAAGGTTGGGACGGCTCTGTTTACAAGAACCTGGTTTACGGTACAAGTTCAATATCGCAGAAAGTGAAAAATGGATAAAGAAGTTGTGGTACTTACGTACAATGCAGTATCACTCAGCAATGAAATCTATGTCATCAGGCCCGTAGCAGCATAATGAGTGGATTCAGGTACGATGATTCTAACTGAAATAAGTCACACAGGAAAAGAAACATCATAAGATATCACTAATACATGGAATGTAACCTTGGCTACACAGGAACTGAATTACAAAACAGAACAGGGTCTCAAATTTAGAAAACCAACTTATGCTTGCTTAAGGGGAAAGGTGAGTTGGGGTGCTGCATAAAACCAGAGATTGAAATGAGCACAGATAAAGTTCCTTAAGCCAAATATGGAATAGACAAGAGCTACTCCTTGCTCAACGAAATGGACTCAACACCCCATATTTAATGCCTAAGAGTGTACCTGACTAGGAAGTATCTTAAAACCTATGGATTGCTATGTCTCCGAAAGAGAATCAAGCGTGTGTACAGGGGCATAAACGCAGCAGTGATAGGACTGGAGAGGTTCGGTGAGCAAATGAAGACCCTTTGAAGTCATATTGCATGGAACCCATTCCACGGGTCTCAACTCTCCAGGTTTAAGGTATTCTTCCTTCAGCTAAAACATGCATGTGGAACCCAGAGTATGATCAACCGTGTGATCGGGAGACGTGTTCCAATATGTCTCAGTTTTCGTCCCCTGGTACTCATGTGCAACATTCCAGACGCTTTACTAACACTCTCCCGACTTGGAGAGTCAGTGCCTTTAACCTCCTGCTTGGCCCAGTTTGCAATTTCTGCGGAAGATGAACAGGAATAGGCAGAACCAATGACAGACTAGCTGGAGGTGTCTGGACGGGCAAATTTAACTCTCATTTCCCACCAGGAAGAGGAATTAACCAAAGGCTCAGTGTGCCGTGCCGGAACCAGATTAGGGCCTGAAGCCATCCTGCGGTTTTGTGGCCAGCTCACAAGAAAGCGACTTGAAGAAAGGAGCTCAGGGGCACTGTAATTCACAAACCTGCAGAGTTATAAATGACAGCTATCGTCCAAAAATATACTGAAGTAAGGCTGCCAAGAGGACTTGAAAGCGGGGCAGAATTGCAGGAAACCGATTTCAGGAGGTAACTGGAATTGCATTGAAAGCATAGGAAAAGAGGCAGAACGTCCACAATGATGCACTTGGCCAAAAAGGGCGTATGCGTTTTTTCCTGAATATATTCAGGAAAAAACGCATACGCCCTTTTTGGCCAACCAAGCAAGCTTGCAAAGGAAATCTGCTCTAAAGTGAAGTCTCACTTCCCCCCGGTCAAAAGGGCCATCTGAAAAAAGTGTAAAATCCAGAAAGGCAGGACAGGCCATGGAGAACTGGGAGCCTTGTTATGCTGATGGGCGGGATGTAAATTGCCAACAGCCACTCGGGAGAAGTGTATGGTGTTTCCTGAAACATCTAAAAAACAAAGCAACAGAGCCTAGGGCACTTCCACTTATGGTCCTATAGCTTAGGGAAATTAAAATCAAAAGACACAGCCACCCCAAAGGTTGGGACGGCTCTGTTTACAAGAACCTGGTTTACGGTACAAGTTCAATATCGCAGAAAGTGAAAAATGGATAAAGAAGTTGTGGTACTTACGTACAATGCAATATCACTCAGCAATGAAATCTATGTCATAAGGCCCGTAGCAGCATAATGAGTGGATTCAGGTACGATGATTCTAACTGAAATAAGTCACACAGAAAAAGAAACATCATAAGATATCACTAATACACGGAATGTAACCTTGGCTACACAGGAACTGAATTACAAAACAGAACAGGGTCTCAAATTTAGAAAACCAACTTATGCTTGCTTAAGGGGAAAGGTGAGTTGGGGTGCTGCATAAAACCAGAGATTGAAATGAGCACAGATAAAGTTCCTTAAGCCAAATATGGAATAGACAAGAGCTACTCCTTGCTCAACGAAATGGACTCAACACCCCATATTAAATGCCTAAGAGTGTACCTGACTAGGAAGTATCTTAAAACCTATGGATTGCTATGTCTCTGAAAGAGAATCAAGTGTGTGTACAGGGGCATAAACGCAGCAGTGATAGGATTGGAGAGGTTCGGTGAGCAAATGAAGACCCTTTGAAGTCATATTGCATGGTACCCATTCCACGGGTCTCAACTCTCCAGGTTTAAGGTATTCTTCCTTCAGCTAAAACATGCATGTGGAACCCAGAGTATGATCAACCGTGTGATCGGGAGACGTGTTCCAATATGTCTCAGTTTTCGTCCCCTGGTACTCGGGTGCAACATTCCAGACGCTTTACTAACACTCTCCCGACTTGGAGAGTCAGTGCCTTTAACCTCCTGTTTGGCCCAGTTTGCAATTTCTGTGGAAGATGAACAGGAATAGGGAGAACCAATGACAGACTAGCTGGAGGTGTCTGGACGGGCAAATTTAACTCTCATTTCCCACCAGGAAGAGGAATTAACCAAAGGCTCAGTGTGCCGTGCCGGAACCAGATTAGGGCCTGAAGCCATCCTGCGGTGTTGCAGCCAGCTCACGAGAAAGCGAGTTGAAGAAAGGAGCTCAGGGGCACTGTAATTCACAAACCTGCAGAGTTATAAATGACAGCTATCGTCCAAAAATATACTGAAGTAAGGCTGCCAAGAGGACTTGAAAGCGGGGCAGAATTGCAGGAAACCGATTTCAGGAGGTAGACTGGAATTGCATTTAAAGCATAGGAAAAGAGGCAGAACGTCCACAATGATGCACTTGGCCAAAAAGGGCGTATGCGTTTTTTCCTGAATATATTCAGGAAAAAACGCATACGCCCTTTTTGGCCAACCAAGCAAGCTTGCAAAGGAAATCTGCACTACAATGAAGTCTCACTTCCCCCCGGTCAAAAGGGCCATCTGAAAAAAGTGTAAAATCCAGAAAGGCAGGACAGGCCATGGAGAACTGGGAGCCTTGTTATGCTGATGGGCGGGATGTAAATTGCCAACAGCCACTCGGGAGAAGTGTATGGTGTTTCCTGAAACATCTAAAAAACAAAGCAACAGAGCCTAGGGCACTTCCACTTATGGTCCTATAGCTTAGGGAAATTAAAATCAAAAGACACAGCCACCCCAAAGGTTGGGACGGCTCTGTTTACAAGAACCTGGTTTACGGTACAAGTTCAATATCGCAGAAAGTGAAAAATGGATAAAGAAGTTGTGGTACTTACGTACAATGCAATATCACTCAGCAATGAAATCTATGTCATCAGGCCCGTAGCAGCATAATGAGTGGATTCAGGTACGATGATTCTAACTGAAATAAGTCACACAGGAAAAGAAACATCATAAGATATCACTAATACACGGAATGTAACCTTGGCTACACAGGAACTGAATTACAAAACAGAACAGGGTCTCAAATTTAGAAAACCAACTTATGCTTGCTTAAGGGGAAAGGTGAGTTGGGGTGCTGCATAAAACCAGAGATTGAAATGAGCACAGATAAAGTTCCTTAAGCCAAATATGGAATAGACAAGAGCTACTCCTTGCTCAACGAAATGGACTCAACACCCCATATTAAATGCCTAAGAGTGTACCTGACTAGGAAGTATCTTAAAACCTATGGATTGCTATGTCTCTGAAAGAGAATCAAGTGTGTGTACAGGGGCATAAACGCAGCAGTGATAGGATTGGAGAGGTTCGGTGAGCAAATGAAGACCCTTTGAAGTCATATTGCATGGTACCCATTCCACGGGTCTCAACTCTCCAGGTTTAAGGTATTCTTCCTTCAGCTAAAACATGCATGTGGAACCCAGAGTATGATCAACCGTGTGATCGGGAGACGTGTTCCAATATGTCTCAGTTTTCGTCCCCTGGTACTCGGGTGCAACATTCCAGACGCTTTACTAACACTCTCCCGACTTGGAGAGTCAGTGCCTTTAACCTCCTGTTTGGCCCAGTTTGCAATTTCTGTGGAAGATGAACAGGAATAGGGAGAACCAATGACAGACTAGCTGGAGGTGTCTGGACGGGCAAATTTAACTCTCATTTCCCACCAGGAAGAGGAATTAACCAAAGGCTCAGTGTGCCGTGCCGGAACCAGATTAGGGCCTGAAGCCATCCTGCGGTGTTGCAGCCAGCTCACGAGAAAGCGAGTTGAAGAAAGGAGCTCAGGGGCACTGTAATTCACAAACCTGCAGAGTTATAAATGACAGCTATCGTCCAAAAATATACTGAAGTAAGGCTGCCAAGAGGACATGAAAGCGGGGCAGAATTGCAGGAAACCGATTTCAGGAGGTACACTGGAATTGCATTTAAAGCATAGGAAAAGAGGCAGAACGTCCACAATGATGCACTTGGCCAAAAAGGGCGTATGCGTTTTTTCCTGAATATATTCAGGAAAAAACGCATACGCCCTTTTTGGCCAACCAAGCAAGCTTGCAAAGGAAATCTGCACTACAGTGAAGTCTCACTTCCCCCCGGTCAAAAGGGCCATCTGAAAAAAGTGTAAAATCCAGAAAGGCAGGACAGGCCATGGAGAACTGGGAGCCTTGTTATGCTGATGGGCGGGATGTAAATTGCCAACAGCCACTCGGGAGAAGTGTATGGTGTTTCCTGAAACATCTAAAAAACAAAGCAACAGAGCCTAGGGCACTTCCACTTATGGTCCTATAGCTTAGGGAAATTAAAATCAAAAAGACACAGCCACCCCAAAGGTTGGGACGGCTCTGTTTACAAGAACCTGGTTTACGGTACAAGTTCAATATCGCAGAAAGTGAAAAATGGATAAAGAAGTTGTGGTACTTACGTACATTGCAGTATCACTCAGCAAGGAAATCTATGTCATCAGGCCCGTAGCAGCATAATGAGTGGATTCAGGTATGATGATTCTAACTGAAATAAGTCACACAGGAAAAGAAACATCATAAGATATCACTAATACACGGAATGTAACCTTGGCTACACAGGAACTGAATTACAAAACAGAACAGGGTCTCAAATTTAGAAAACCAACTTATGCTTGCTTAAGGGGAAAGGTGAGTTGGGGTGCTGCATAAAACCAGAGATTGAAATGAGCACAGATAAAGTTCCTTAAGCCAAATATGGAATAGACAAGAGCTACTCCTTGCTCAACGAAATGGACTCAACACCCCATATTAAATGCCTAAGAGTGTACCTGACTAGGAAGTATCTTAAAACCTATGGATTGCTATGTCTCTGAAAGAGAATCAAGTGTGTGTACAGGGGCATAAACGCAGCAGTGATAGGATTGGAGAGGTTCGGTGAGCAAATGAAGACCCTTTGAAGTCATATTGCATGGTACCCATTCCACGGGTCTCAACTCTCCAGGTTTAAGGTATTCTTCCTTCAGCTAAAACATGCATGTGGAACCCAGAGTATGATCAACCGTGTGATCGGGAGACGTGTTCCAATATGTCTCAGTTTTCGTCCCCTGGTACTCGGGTGCAACATTCCAGACGCTTTACTAACACTCTCCCGACTTGGAGAGTCAGTGCCTTTAACCTCCTGTTTGGCCCAGTTTGCAATTTCTGTGGAAGATGAACAGGAATAGGGAGAACCAATGACAGAGTAGCTGGAGGTGTCTGGACGGGCAAATTTAACTCTCATTTCCCACCAGGAAGAGGAATTAACCAAAGGCTCAGTGTGCCGTGCCGGAACCAGATTAGGGCCTGAAGCCATCCTGCGGTGTTGCAGCCAGCTCACGAGAAAGCGAGTTGAAGAAAGGAGCTCAGGGGCACTGTAATTCACAAACCTGCAGAGTTATAAATGACAGCTATCGTCCAAAAATATACTGAAGTAAGGCTGCCAAGAGGACTTGAAAGCGGGGCAGAATTGCAGGAAACCGATTTCAGGAGGTAGACTGGAATTGCATTGAAAGCATAGGAAAAGAGGCAGAACGTCCACAATGATGCACTTGGCCAAAAAGGGCGTATGCGTTTTTTCCTGAATATATTCAGGAAAAAACGCATACGCCCTTTTTGGCCAACCAAGCAAGCTTGCAAAGGAAATCTACACTACAGTGAAGTCTCACTTCCCCCCGGTCAAAAGGGCCATCTGAAAAAAGTGTAAAATCCAGAAAGGCAGGACAGGCCATGGAGAACTGGGAGCCTTGTTATGCTGATGGGCGGGATGTAAATTGCCAACAGCCACTCGGGAGAAGTGTATGGTGTTTCCTGAAACATCTAAAAAACAAAGCAACAGAGCCTAGGGCACTTCCACTTATGGTCCTATAGCTTAGGGAAATTAAAATCAAAAGACACAGCCACCCCAAAGGTTGGGACGGCTCTGTTTACAAGAACCTGGTTTACGGTACAAGTTCAATATCGCAGAAAGTGAAAAATGGATAAAGAAGTTGTGGTACTTACGTACAATGCAATATCACTCAGCAATGAAATCTATGTCATCAGGCCCGTAGCAGCATAATGAGTGGATTCAGGTACGATGATTCTAACTGAAATAAGTCACACAGAAAAAGAAACATCATAAGATATCACTAATACACGGAATGTAACCTTGGCTACACAGGAACTGAATTACAAAACAGAACAGGGTCTCAAATTTAGAAAACCAACTTATGCTTGCTTAAGGGGAAAGGTGAGTTGGGGTGCTGCATAAAACCAGAGATTGAAATGAGCACAGATAAAGTTCCTTAAGCCAAATATGGAATAGACAAGAGCTACTCCTTGCTCAACGAAATGGACTCAACACCCCATATTAAATGCCTAAGAGTGTACCTGACTAGGAAGTATCTTAAAACCTATGGATTGCTATGTCTCTGAAAGAGAATCAAGTGTGTGTACAGGGGCATAAACGCAGCAGTGATAGGATTGGAGAGGTTCGGTGAGCAAATGAAGACCCTTTGAAGTCATATTGCATGGTACCCATTCCACGGGTCTCAACTCTCCAGGTTTAAGGTATTCTTCCTTCAGCTAAAACATGCATGTGGAACCCAGAGTATGATCAACCGTGTGATCGGGAGACGTGTTCCAATATGTCTCAGTTTTCGTCCCCTGGTACTCGGGTGCAACATTCCAGACGCTTTACTAACACTCTCCCGACTTGGAGAGTCAGTGCCTTTAACCTCCTGTTTGGCCCAGTTTGCAATTTCTGTGGAAGATGAACAGGAATAGGGAGAACCAATGACAGACTAGCTGGAGGTGTCTGGACGGGCAAATTTAACTCTCATTTCCCACCAGGAAGAGGAATTAACCAAAGGCTCAGTGTGCCGTGCCGGAACCAGATTAGGGCCTGAAGCCATCCTGCGGTGTTGCAGCCAGCTCACGAGAAAGCGAGTTGAAGAAAGGAGCTCAGGGGCACTGTAATTCACAAACCTGCAGAGTTATAAATGACAGCTATCGTCCAAAAATATACTGAAGTAAGGCTGCCAAGAGGACATGAAAGCGGGGCAGAATTGCAGGAAACCGATTTCAGGAGGTAGACTGGAATTGCATTTAAAGCATAGGAAAAGAGGCAGAACGTCCACAATGATGCACTTGGCCAAAAAGGGCGTATGCGTTTTTTCCTGAATATATTCAGGAAAAAACGCATACGCCCTTTTTGGCCAACCAAGCAAGCTTGCAAAGGAAATCTGCACTACAATGAAGTCTCACTTCCCCCCGGTCAAAAGGGCCATCTGAAAAAAGTGTAAAATCCAGAAAGGCAGGACAGGCCATGGAGAACTGGGAGCCTTGTTATGCTGATGGGCGGGATGTAAATTGCCAACAGCCACTCGGGAGAAGTGTATGGTGTTTCCTGAAACATCTAAAAAACAAAGCAACAGAGCCTAGGGCACTTCCACTTATGGTCCTATAGCTTAGGGAAATTAAAATCAAAAAGACACAGCCACCCCAAAGGTTGGGACGGCTCTGTTTACAAGAACCTGGTTTACGGTACAAGTTCAATATCGCAGAAAGTGAAAAATGGATAAAGAAGTTGTGGTACTTACGTACATTGCAGTATCACTCAGCAAGGAAATCTATGTCATCAGGCCCGTAGCAGCATAATGAGTGGATTCAGGTATGATGACTCTAACTGAAATAAGTCACACAGGAAAAGAAACATCATAAGATATCACTAATACACGGAATGTAACCTTGGCTACACAGGAACTGAATTACAAAACAGAACAGGGTCTCAAATTTAGAAAACCAACTTATGCTTGCTTAAGGGGAAAGGTGAGTTGGGGTGCTGCATAAAACCAGAGATTGAAATGAGCACAGATAAAGTTCCTTAAGCCAAATATGGAATAGACAAGAGCTACTCCTTGCTCAACGAAATGGACTCAACACCCCATATTAAATGCCTAAGAGTGTACCTGACTAGGAAGTATCTTAAAACCTATGGATTGCTATGTCTCTGAAAGAGAATCAAGTGTGTGTACAGGGGCATAAACGCAGCAGTGATAGGATTGGAGAGGTTCGGTGAGCAAATGAAGACCCTTTGAAGTCATATTGCATGGTACCCATTCCACGGGTCTCAACTCTCCAGGTTTAAGGTATTCTTCCTTCAGCTAAAACATGCATGTGGAACCCAGAGTATGATCAACCGTGTGATCGGGAGACGTGTTCCAATATGTCTCAGTTTTCGTCCCCTGGTACTCGGGTGCAACATTCCAGACGCTTTACTAACACTCTCCCGACTTGGAGAGTCAGTGCCTTTAACCTCCTGTTTGGCCCAGTTTGCAATTTCTGTGGAAGATGAACAGGAATAGGGAGAACCAATGACAGAGTAGCTGGAGGTGTCTGGACGGGCAAATTTAACTCTCATTTCCCACCAGGAAGAGGAATTAACCAAAGGCTCAGTGTGCCGTGCCGGAACCAGATTAGGGCCTGAAGCCATCCTGCGGTGTTGCAGCCAGCTCACGAGAAAGCGAGTTGAAGAAAGGAGCTCAGGGGCACTGTAATTCACAAACCTGCAGAGTTATAAATGACAGCTATCGTCCAAAAATATACTGAAGTAAGGCTGCCAAGAGGACTTGAAAGCGGGGCAGAATTGCAGGAAACCGATTTCAGGAGGTAGACTGGAATTGCATTGAAAGCATAGGAAAAGAGGCAGAACGTCCACAATGATGCACTTGGCCAAAAAGGGCGTATGCGTTTTTTCCTGAATATATTCAGGAAAAAACGCATACGCCCTTTTTGGCCAACCAAGCAAGCTTGCAAAGGAAATCTACACTACAGTGAAGTCTCACTTCCCCCCGGTCAAAAGGGCCATCTGAAAAAAGTGTAAAATCCAGAAAGGCAGGACAGGCCATGGAGAACTGGGAGCCTTGTTATGCTGATGGGCGGGATGTAAATTGCCAACAGCCACTCGGGAGAAGTGTATGGTGTTTCCTGAAACATCTAAAAAACAAAGCAACAGAGCCTAGGGCACTTCCACTTATGGTCCTATAGCTTAGGGAAATTAAAATCAAAAGACACAGCCACCCCAAAGGTTGGGACGGCTCTGTTTACAAGAACCTGGTTTACGGTACAAGTTCAATATCGCAGAAAGTGAAAAATGGATAAAGAAGTTGTGGTACTTACGTACAATGCAATATCACTCAGCAATGAAATCTATGTCATCAGGCCCGTAGCAGCATAATGAGTGGATTCAGGTACGATGATTCTAACTGAAATAAGTCACACAGAAAAAGAAACATCATAAGATATCACTAATACACGGAATGTAACCTTGGCTACACAGGAACTGAATTACAAAACAGAACAGGGTCTCAAATTTAGAAAACCAACTTATGCTTGCTTAAGGGGAAAGGTGAGTTGGGGTGCTGCATAAAACCAGAGATTGAAATGAGCACAGATAAAGTTCCTTAAGCCAAATATGGAATAGACAAGAGCTACTCCTTGCTCAACGAAATGGACTCAACACCCCATATTAAATGCCTAAGAGTGTACCTGACTAGGAAGTATCTTAAAACCTATGGATTGCTATGTCTCTGAAAGAGAATCAAGTGTGTGTACAGGGGCATAAACGCAGCAGTGATAGGATTGGAGAGGTTCGGTGAGCAAATGAAGACCCTTTGAAGTCATATTGCATGGTACCCATTCCACGGGTCTCAACTCTCCAGGTTTAAGGTATTCTTCCTTCAGCTAAAACATGCATGTGGAACCCAGAGTATGATCAACCGTGTGATCGGGAGACGTGTTCCAATATGTCTCAGTTTTCGTCCCCTGGTACTCGGGTGCAACATTCCAGACGCTTTACTAACACTCTCCCGACTTGGAGAGTCAGTGCCTTTAACCTCCTGTTTGGCCCAGTTTGCAATTTCTGTGGAAGATGAACAGGAATAGGGAGAACCAATGACAGACTAGCTGGAGGTGTCTGGACGGGCAAATTTAACTCTCATTTCCCACCAGGAAGAGGAATTAACCAAAGGCTCAGTGTGCCGTGCCGGAACCAGATTAGGGCCTGAAGCCATCCTGCGGTGTTGCAGCCAGCTCACGAGAAAGCGAGTTGAAGAAAGGAGCTCAGGGGCACTGTAATTCACAAACCTGCAGAGTTATAAATGACAGCTATCGTCCAAAAATATACTGAAGTAAGGCTGCCAAGAGGACATGAAAGCGGGGCAGAATTGCAGGAAACCGATTTCAGGAGGTAGACTGGAATTGCATTTAAAGCATAGGAAAAGAGGCAGAACGTCCACAATGATGCACTTGGCCAAAAAGGGCGTATGCGTTTTTTCCTGAATATATTCAGGAAAAAACGCATACGCCCTTTTTGGCCAACCAAGCAAGCTTGCAAAGGAAATCTGCACTACAATGAAGTCTCACTTCCCCCCGGTCAAAAGGGCCATCTGAAAAAAGTGTAAAATCCAGAAAGGCAGGACAGGCCATGGAGAACTGGGAGCCTTGTTATGCTGATGGGCGGGATGTAAATTGCCAACAGCCACTCGGGAGAAGTGTATGGTGTTTCCTGAAACATCTAAAAAACAAAGCAACAGAGCCTAGGGCACTTCCACTTATGGTCCTATAGCTTAGGGAAATTAAAATCAAAAGACACAGCCACCCCAAAGGTTGGGACGGCTCTGTTTACAAGAACCTGGTTTACGGTACAAGTTCAATATCGCAGAAAGTGAAAAATGGATAAAGAAGTTGTGGTACTTACGTACAATGCAATATCACTCAGCAATGAAATCTATGTCATCAGGCCCGTAGCAGCATAATGAGTGGATTCAGGTACGATGATTCTAACTGAAATAAGTCACACAGAAAAAGAAACATCATAAGATATCACTAATACACGGAATGTAACCTTGGCTACACAGGAACTGAATTACAAAACAGAACAGGGTCTCAAATTTAGAAAACCAACTTATGCTTGCTTAAGGGGAAAGGTGAGTTGGGGTGCTGCATAAAACCAGAGATTGAAATGAGCACAGATAAAGTTCCTTAAGCCAAATATGGAATAGACAAGAGCTACTCCTTGCTCAACGAAATGGACTCAACACCCCATATTAAATGCCTAAGAGTGTACCTGACTAGGAAGTATCTTAAAACCTATGGATTGCTATATCTCTGAAAGAGAATCAAGTGTGTGTACAGGGGCATAAACGCAGCAGTGATAGGATTGGAGAGGTTCGGTGAGCAAATGAAGACCCTTTGAAGTCATATTGCATGGTACCCATTCCACGGGTCTCAACTCTCCAGGTTTAAGGTATTCTTCCTTCAGCTAAAACATGCATGTGGAACCCAGAGTATGATCAACCGTGTGATCGGGAGACGTGTTCCAATATGTCTCAGTTTTCGTCCCCTGGTACTCGGGTGCAACATTCCAGACGCTTTACTAACACTCTCCCGACTTGGAGAGTCAGTGCCTTTAACCTCCTGTTTGGCCCAGTTTGCAATTTCTGTGGAAGATGAACAGGAATAGGGAGAACCAATGACAGACTAGCTGGAGGTGTCTGGACGGGCAAATTTAACTCTCATTTCCCACCAGGAAGAGGAATTAACCAAAGGCTCAGTGTGCCGTGCCGGAACCAGATTAGGGCCTGAAGCCATCCTGCGGTGTTGCAGCCAGCTCACGAGAAAGCGAGTTGAAGAAAGGAGCTCAGGGGCACTGTAATTCACAAACCTGCAGAGTTATAAATGACAGCTATCGTCCAAAAATATACTGAAGTAAGGCTGCCAAGAGGACTTGAAAGCGGGGCAGAATTGCAGGAAACCGATTTCAGGAGGTAGACTGGAATTGCATTTAAAGCATAGGAAAAGAGGCAGAACGTCCACAATGATGCACTTGGCCAAAAAGGGCGTATGCGTTTTTTCCTGAATATATTCAGGAAAAAACGCATACGCCCTTTTTGGCCAACCAAGCAAGCTTGCAAAGGAAATCTGCACTACAATGAAGTCTCACTTCCCCCCGGTCAAAAGGGCCATCTGAAAAAAGTGTAAAATCCAGAAAGGCAGGACAGGCCATGGAGAACTGGGAGCCTTGTTATGCTGATGGGCGGGATGTAAATTGCCAACAGCCACTCGGGAGAAGTGTATGGTGTTTCCTGAAACATCTAAAAAACAAAGCAACAGAGCCTAGGGCACTTCCACTTATGGTCCTATAGCTTAGGGAAATTAAAATCAAAAGACACAGCCACCCCAAAGGTTGGGACGGCTCTGTTTACAAGAACCTGGTTTACGGTACAAGTTCAATATCGCAGAAAGTGAAAAATGGATAAAGAAGTTGTGGTACTTACGTACAATGCAATATCACTCAGCAATGAAATCTATGTCATCAGGCCCGTAGCAGCATAATGAGTGGATTCAGGTATGATGATTCTAACTGAAATAATTCACACAGGAAAAGAAACATCATAAGATATCACTAATACACGGAATGTAAACTTGGCTACATAGGAACTGAATTACAAAACAGAACAGTGTCTCAAATTCAGAAAACCAACTTACGCTTGCTTAAGGGGAAAGGTGAGTTGGGGTGCTGCATAAAACCAGAGATTGAAATGAGCACAGATAGAGTTCCTTAAGCCAAATATGGAATAGACAAGAGCTACTCCTTGCTCAACGAAATGGATTCAACACCCCATATTAAACACCTAAGAATGTACCTGACTAGGAATTATCTTAAAACCTATGGATTGCTATGTCTCCAAAAGAGAATGAAGCGTGTGTGCAGGGGCATAAACGCAGCAGTGATAGGATTGGAGAGGTTCGGTGAGCAAATGAAGACCCTTTGAAGTCATATTGCATGGTACCCATTCCACGGGTCTCAACTCTCCAGGTTTAAGGTATTCTTCCTTCAGCTAAAACATGCATGTGGAACCCAGAGTATGATCAACCGTGTGATCGGGAGACGTGTTCCAATATGTCTCAGTTTTCGTCCCCTGGTACTCGGGTGCAACATTCCAAACACTTTACTAACACTCTCCCGGCTTGGAGAGTCAGTGCCTTTAACCTCCTGTTTGGCCCAGTTTGCAATTTCTGCGGAAGATGAACAGGAATAGGCAGAACCAATGACAGACCAGCTGGAGGTGTCTGGACGGGCAAATTTAACTCTCATTTCCCACCAGGAAGAGGAATTAACCAAAGGTTCAGCGTGCCGTGCCGGAACCAGATTAGGGCCTGAAGCCATCCTGCGGTGTTGCAGCCAGCTCACAAGAAAGCGACTTGAAGAAAGGAGCTCGGGGCACTGTAATTCACAAACCTGCAGAGTTATAAATGACAGCTATCGTCCAAAAATATACTGAAGTAAGGCTGCCAAGAGGACTTGAAAGCGGGGCAGAATTGCAGGAAACCGATTTCAGGAGGTAGACTGGAATTGCATTTAAAGCATAGGAAAAGAGGCAGAACGTCCACAATGATGCACTTGGCCAAAAAGGGCGTATGCGTTTTTTCCTGAATATATTCAGGAAAAAACGCATACGCCCTTTTTGGCCAACCAAGCAAGCTTGCAAAGGAAATCTGCACTACAATGAAGTCTCACTTCCCCCCGGTCAAAAGGGCCATCTGAAAAAAGTGTAAAATCCAGAAAGGCAGGACAGGCCATGGAGAACTGGGAGCCTTGTTATGCTGATGGGCGGGATGTAAATTGCCAACAGCCACTCGGGAGAAGTGTATGGTGTTTCCTGAAAAATCTAAAAAACAAAGCAACAGAGCCTAGGGCACTTCCACTTATGGTCCTATAGCTTAGGGAAATTAAAATCAAAAGACACAGCCACCCCAAAGGTTGGGACGGCTCTGTTTACAAGAACCTGGTTTACGGTACAAGTTCAATATCGCAGAAAGTGAAAAATGGATAAAGAAGTTGTGGTACTTACGTACAATGCAATATCACTCAGCAATGAAATCTATGTCATCAGGCCCGTAGCAGCATAATGAGTGGATTCAGGTACGATGATTCTAACTGAAATAAGTCACACAGAAAAAGAAACATCATAAGATATCACTAATACACGGAATGTAACCTTGGCTACACAGGAACTGAATTACAAAACAGAACAGGGTCTCAAATTTAGAAAACCAACTTATGCTTGCTTAAGGGGAAAGGTGAGTTGGGGTGCTGCATAAAACCAGAGATTGAAATGAGCACAGATAAAGTTCCTTAAGCCAAATATGGAATAGACAAGAGCTACTCCTTGCTCAACGAAATGGACTCAACACCCCATATTAAATGCCTAAGAGTGTACCTGACTAGGAAGTATCTTAAAACCTATGGATTGCTATGTCTCTGAAAGAGAATCAAGTGTGTGTACAGGGGCATAAACGCAGCAGTGATAGGATTGGAGAGGTTCGGTGAGCAAATGAAGACCCTTTGAAGTCATATTGCATGGTACCCATTCCACGGGTCTCAACTCTCCAGGTTTAAGGTATTCTTCCTTCAGCTAAAACATGCATGTGGAACCCAGAGTATGATCAACCGTGTGATCGGGAGACGTGTTCCAATATGTCTCAGTTTTCGTCCCCTGGTACTCGGGTGCAACATTCCAGACGCTTTACTAACACTCTCCCGACTTGGAGAGTCAGTGCCTTTAACCTCCTGTTTGGCCCAGTTTGCAATTTCTGCGGAAGATGAACAGGAATAGGGAGAACCAATGACAGACTAGCTGGAGGTGTCTGGACGGGCAAATTTAACTCTCATTTCCCACCAGGAAGAGGAATTAACCAAAGGCTCAGCGTGCCGTGCCGGAACCAGATTAGGGCCTGAAGCCATCCTGCGGTGTTGCGGCCAGCTCACAAGAAAGCGACTTGAAGAAAGGAGCTCGGGGCACTGTAATTCACAAACCTGTAGAGTTATAAATGACAGCTATCGTCCAAAAATATACTGAAGTAAGGCTGCCAAGAGGACTTGAAAGCGGGGCAGAATTGCAGGAAACCGATTTCAGGAGGTAGACTGGAATTGCATTTAAAGCATAGGAAAAGAGGCAGAACGTCCACAATGATGCACTTGGCCAAAAAGGGCGTATGCATTTTTTCCTGAATATATTCAGGAAAAAACGCATACGCCCTTTTTGGCCAACCAAGCAAGCTTGCAAAGGAAATCTGCACTACAATGAAGTCTCACTTCCCCCCGGTCAAAAGGGCCATCTGAAAAAAGTGTAAAATCCAGAAAGGCAGGACAGGCCATGGAGAACTGGGAGCCTTGTTATGCTGATGGGCGGGATGTAAATTGCCAACAGCCACTCGGGAGAAGTGTATGGTGTTTCCTGAAACATCTAAAAAACAAAGCAACAGAGCCTAGGGCACTTCCACTTATGGTCCTATAGCTTAGGGAAATTAAAATCAAAAAGACACAGCCACCCCAAAGTTTGGGACGGCTCTGTTTACAAGAACCTGGTTTACGGTACAAGTTCAATATCGCAGAAAGTGAAAAATGGATAAAGAAGTTGTGGTACTTACGTACAATGCAATATCACTCAGCAATGAAATCTATGTCATCAGGCCCGTAGCAGCATAATGAGTGGATTCAGGTATGATGATTCTAACTGAAATAATTCACACAGGAAAAGAAACATCATAAGATATCACTAATACACGGAATGTAAACTTGGCTACATAGGAACTGAATTACAAAACAGAACAGTGTCTCAAATTCAGAAAACCAACTTACGCTTGCTTAAGGGGAAAGGTGAGTTGGGGTGCTGCATAAAACCAGAGATTGAAATGAGCACAGATAGAGTTCCTTAAGCCAAATATGGAATAGACAAGAGCTACTCCTTGCTCAACGAAATGGATTCAACACCCCATATTAAACACCTAAGAATGTACCTGACTAGGAATTATCTTAAAACCTATGGATTGCTATGTCTCCAAAAGAGAATGAAGCGTGTGTGCAGGGGCATAAACGCAGCAGTGATAGGATTGGAGAGGTTCGGTGAGCAAATGAAGACCCTTTGAAGTCATATTGCATGGTACCCATTCCACGGGTCTCAACTCTCCAGGTTTAAGGTATTCTTCCTTCAGCTAAAACATGCATGTGGAACCCAGAGTATGATCAACCGTGTGATCGGGAGACGTGTTCCAATATGTCTCAGTTTTCGTCCCCTGGTACCCGGGTGCAACATTCCAAACGCTTTACTAACACTCTCCCGGCTTGGAGAGTCAGTGCCTTTAACCTCCTGTTTGGCCCAGTTTGCAATTTCTGCAGAAGATGAACAGGAATAGGCAGAACCAATGACAGACCAGCTGGAGGTGTCTGGACGGGCAAATTTAACTCTCATTTCCCACCAGGAAGAGGAATTAAACAAAGGTTCAGCGTGCCGTGCCGAAACCAGATTAGGGCCTGAAGCCATCCTGCGGTGTTGCAGCCAGCTCACAAGAAAGCGACTTGAAGAAAGGAGCTCGGGGCACTGTAATTCACAAACATGCAGAGTTATAAATGACAGCTATCGTCCAAAAATATACTGAAGTAAGGCTGCCAAGAGGACTTGAAAGCGGGGCAGAATTGCAGGAAACCGACTTCAGGAGGTAGACTGGAATTGCATTTAAAGCATAGGAAAAGAGGCAGAACGTCCACAATGATGCACTTGGCCAAAAAGGGCGTATGCGTTTTTTCCTGAATATATTCAGGAAAAAACGCATACGCCCTTTTTGGCCAACCAAGCAAGCTTGCAAAGGAAATCTGCACTACAATGAAGTCTCACTTCCCCCCGGTCAAAAGGGCCATCTGAAAAAAGTGTAAAATCCAGAAAGGCAGGCCAGGCCATGGAGAACTGGGAGCCTTGTTATGCTGATGGGCGGGATGTAAATTGCCAACAGCCACTCGGGAGAAGTGTATGGTGTTTCCTGAAACATCTAAAAAACAAAGCAACAGAGCCTAGGGCACTTCCACTTATGGTCCTATAGCTTAGGGAAATTAAAATCAAAAGACACAGCCACCCCAAAGGTTGGGACAGCTCTGTTTACAAGAACCTGGTTTACGGTACAAGTTCAATATCGCAGAAAGTGAAAAATAGATAAAGAAGTTGTGGTACTTACGTACAATGCAATATCACTCAGCAATGAAATCTATGTCATCAGGCCCGTAGCAGCATAATGAGTGGATTCAGGTATGATGATTCTAACTGAAATAAGTCACACAGGAAAAGAAACATCATAAGATATCACTAATACACGGAATGTAACCTTGGCTACACAGGAACTGAATTACAAAACAGAACAGGGTCTCAAATTTAGAAAACCAACTTATGCTTGCTTAAGGGGAAAGGTGAGTTGGGGTGCTGCATAAAACCAGAGATTGAAATGAGCACAGATAAAGTTCCTTAAGCCAAATATGGAATAGACAAGAGCTACTCCTTGCTCAACGAAATGGACTCAACACCCCATATTAAACGCCTAAGAGTGTACCTGACTAGGAAGTATCTTAAAACCTATGGATTGCTATGTCTCTGAAAGAGAATCAAGCGTGTGTACAGGGGCATAAACGCAGCAGTGATAGGACTGGAGAGGTTCGGTGACCAAATGAAGACCCTTTGAAGTCATATTGCATGGAACCCATTCCACGGGTCTCAACTCTCCAGGTTTAAGGTATTCTTCCTTCAGCTAAAACATGCATGTGGAACCCAGAGTATGATCAACCGTGTGATCGGGAGACGTGTTCCAATATGTCTCAGTTTTCGTCCCCTGGTACTCGGGTGCAACATTCCAGACGCTTTACTAACACTCTCCCGACTTGGAAAGTCAGTGCCTTTAACCTCCTGTTTGGCCCAGTTTGCAATTTCTGCGGAAGATGAACAGGAATAGGGAGAACCAATGACAGACTAGCTGGAGGTGTCTGGATGGGCAAATTTAACTCTCATTTCCCACCAGGAAGAGGAATTAACCAAAGGCTCAGCGTGCCGTGCCGGAACCAGATTAGGGCCTGAAGCCATCCTGCGGGGTTGCGGCCAGCTCACGAGAAAGCGAGTTGAAGAAAGGAGCTCAGGGGCACTGTAATTCACAAACCTGCAGAGTTATAAATGACAGCTATCGTCCAAAAATATACTGAAGTAAGGCTGCCAAGAGGACTTGAAAGCGGGGCAGAATTGCAGGAAACCGATTTCAGGAGGTAGACTGGAATTGCATTTAAAGCATAGGAAAAGAGGCAGAACGTCCACAATGATGCACTTGGCCAAAAAGGGCGTATGCGTTTTTTCCTGAATATATTCAGGAAAAAACGCATACGCCCTTTTTGGCCAACCAAGCAAGCTTGCAAAGGAAATCTGCACTACAGTGAAGTCTCACTTCCCCCCGGTCAAAAGGGCCATCTGAAAAAAGTGTAAAATCCAGAAAGGCAGGACAGGCCATGGAGAACTGGGAGCCTTGTTATGCTGATGGGCGGGATGTAAATTGCCAACAGCCACTCGGGAGAAGTGTATGGTGTTTCCTGAAACATCTAAAAAACAAAGCAACAGAGCCTAGGGCACTTCCACTTATGGTCCTATAGCTTAGGGAAATTAAAATCAAAAGACACAGCCACCCCAAAGGTTGGGACGGCTCTGTTTACAAGAACCTGGTTTACGGTACAAGTTCAATATCGCAGAAAGTGAAAAATGGATAAAGAAGTTGTGGTACTTACGTACAATGCAATATCACTCAGCAATGAAATCTATGTCATCAGCCCCGTAGCAGCATAATGAGTGGATTCAGGTATGATGATTCTAACTGAAATAAGTCACACAGGAAAAGAAACATCATAAGATATCACTAATACACGGAATGTAAACTTGGCTACATAGGAACTGAATTACAAAACAGAACAGGGACTCAAATTTAGAAAACCAACTTATGCTTGCTTAAGGGGAAAGGTGAGTTGGGGTGCTGCATAAAACCAGAGATTGAAATGAGCACAGATAAAGTTCCTTAAGCCAAATATGGAATAGACAAGAGCTACTCCTTGCTCAACGAAATGGACTCAACACCCCATATTAAATGCCTAAGAGTGTACCTGACTAGGAAGTATCTTAAAACCTATGGATTGCTATGTCTCCGAAAGAGAATCAAGCGTGTGTACAGGGGCATAAACGCAGCAGTGATAGGACTGGAGAAGTTCGGTGAGCAAATGAAGACCCTTTGAAGTCATATTGCATGGTACCCATTCCACGGGTCTCAACTCTCCAGGTTTAAGGTATTCTTCCTTCAGCTAAAACATGCATGTGGAACCCAGAGTATGATCAACCGTGTGATCGGGAGACGTGTTCAAATATATCTCAGTTTTCGTCCCCTGGTACTCGGGTGCAACATTCCAGACGCTTTACTAACCCTCTCCCGACTTGGAGAGTCAGCGCCTTTAACCTCCTGTTTGGCCCAGTTTGCAATTTCTGCGGAAGATGAACAGGAATAGGGAGAACCAATGAGAGACTAGCTGGAGGTGTCTGGACGGGCAAATTTAACTCTCATTTCACACCAGGAAGAGGAATTAACCAAAGGCTCAGCGTGCCGTGCCGGAACCAGATTAGGGCCTGAAGCCATCCTGCGGTGTTGCGGCCAGCTCACGAGAAAGCGAGTTGAAGAAAGGAGCTCAGGGGCACTGTAATTCACAAACCTGCAGAGTTATAAATGACAGCTATCGTCCAAAATATACTGAAGTAAGGCTGCCAAGAGGACTTGAAAGTGGGGCAGAATTGCAGGAAACCGACTTCAGGAGGTAGACTGGAATTGCATTTAAAGCATAGGAAAAGAGGCAGAACGTCCACAATGATGCACTTGGCCAAAAAGGGCGTATGCGTTTTTTCCTGAATATATTCAGGAAAAAACGCATACGCCCTTTTTGGCCAACCAAGCAAGCTTGCAAAGGAAATCTGCACTACAATGAAGTCTCTCTTCCCCCCGGTCAAAAGGGCCATCTGAAAAAAGTGTAAAATCCAGAAAGGCAGGACAGGCCATGGAGAACTGGGAGCCTTGTTATGCTGATGGGCGGGATGTAAATTGCCAACAGCCACACTGGAGAAGTGTTTGGTGTTTCCTGAAACATCTAAAAAACAAAGCAACAGAGCCTAGGGCACTTTCACTTATGGTACTATAGTTTAGGACAATTAAAATTAAAAAGACACAGCCACCCCAAAGTTTGGGATGGCTCTATTTACAAGAACCTCATATACGGTACAAGTTCAATATCGCAGAAAGTGAAAAATGGATAAAGAAGTTGTGGTACTTACGTACAATGCAATATCACTCAGCAATGAAATCTATGTCATCAGGCCCGTAGCAGCATAATGAGTGGACTAAGTACGATGAATCTAACTGAAATAAGTCACACAGAAAAAGAAACATCATAAGGTATCACTAATACACGGAATGTAAACTTGGCTACACAGGAACTGAATTCCAAAACAGAACAGGGTCTCAAATTTAGAAAACCAACTTATACTTGCTTAAGGGGAAAGGTGAGTTGGGGTGCTGCATAAAACCAGAGATTGAAATGAGCACAGATAAAGTTCCTTAAGCCAAATATGGAATAGACAAGAGCTACTCCTTGCTCAACGAAATGGACTCAACACCCCATATTCAACGCCTAGGAATATACCTGACTAGTAAGAATCATAAAACCTATGGATTTATATATCTCTGTAAGAGAATCAAGAGTGTGTACAGCGGCATTAAAGCAGTGAATATCAGGTAAATCCCATAATAAAAATAAATTTCTTATACAAAACACAATGACAGTGAAATAGAGAGAAATACTTAAGTAATTCATTCAAGGCTTCTGATGCAACCTGCATTTACCACATCTACACCCAGAGCTGGATGACACATAAGGCTGGACACTTGGGGCTCATAAGATTGGTGAGGTTCGGTGAGCAAATGAAGACCTTTGAAGTCATATTGCATGGTACCCATTCCATGGGTCTCAACTCTCCAGGTTTAAGGGATACTTCGTTCAGCAAAACATGCATGTGGAACCCAGAGTATGATCCACCATGTGATCGAGAAACATATTCAAATGTGTCTCACTTTTCGTTCCTGGTACTCGGGTGCAACATGCCAGACGCTTTACTAACACTCTCCCGACTTGGAGAGTCAGTGCCTTTAACCTCCTGTTTGTCCCAGTTTGCAATTTCTGCGGAAAATGAACAGGAAAAGGGAGAACCAATGACAGACTAGCTGGAGGTGTCTGGATGGGCAAATTTAACTCTCATTTCCCACCAGGAAGAGGAATTAACCAAAGGCTCAGCGTGCCGTGCCGGAACCAGATTAGGGCCTGAAGCCATCCTGCGGTGTTGCGGCCAGCTCACGAGAAAGCGAGTTGAAGAAAGGAGCTCAGGGGCACTGTAATTCACAAACCTGCAGAGTTATAAATGACAGCTATCGTCCAAAAATATACTGAAGTAAGGCTGCCAAGAGGACTTGAAAGCGGGGCAGAATTGCAGGAAACCGATTTCAGGAGGTAGACTGGAATTGCATTTAAAGCATAGGAAAAGAGGCAGAACGTCCACAATGATGCACTTGGCCAAAAAGGGCGTATGCGTTTTTTCCTGAATATATTCAGGAAAAAACGCATACGCCCTTTTTGGCCAACCAAGCAAGCTTGCAACGGAAATCTGCACTACAATGAAGTCTCACTTCCCCCCGGTCAAAAGGGCCATCTGAAAAAAGTGTAAAATCCAGAAAGGCAGGACAGGCCATGGAGAACTGGGAGCCTTGTTATGCTGATGGGCGGGATGTAAATTGCCAACAGCCACTCGGGAGAAGTGTATGGTGTTTCCTGAAACATCTAAAAAACAAAGCAACAGAGCCTAGGGCACTTCCACTTATGGTCCTATAGCTTAGGGAAATTAAAATCAAAAGACACAGCCACCCCAAAGGTTGGGACGGCTCTGTTTACAAGAACCTGGTTTACGGTACAAGTTCAATATCGCAGAAAGTGAAAAATGGATAAAGAAGTGGTGGTACTTACGTACAATGCAATATCACACAGCAATGAAATCTATGTCATCAGGCCCGTAGCAGCATAATGAGTGGATTCAGGTATGATGATTCTAACTGAAATAAGTCACACAGAAAAAGAAACATCATAAGATATCACTAATACACGGAATGTAAACTTGGCTACACAGGAACTGAATTGCAAAACAGAACAGGGTCTCAAATTTAGAAAACCAACTTATGCTTGCTTAAGGGGAAAGGTGAGTTGGGGTGCTGCATAAAACCAGAGATTGAAATGAGCACAGATAAAGTTCCTTAAGCCAAGTATGGAATAGACAAGAGCTACTCCTTGCTCAAGGAAATGGACTCAACACCCCATATTAAACGCCTAAGAATGAACCTGACTAGGAAGTATCTTAAAACCTATGGATTGCTATGTCTCCGAAAGAGAATCAAGCGTGTGTACAGGGGCATAAACGCAGCAGTGATAGATCTGGAGAGGTTCGGTGAGCAAATGAAGACCCTTTGAAATCATATTGCATGGTACCCATTCCATGGGTCTCAACTCTCCAGGTTTAAGGTATTCTTCCTTCAGCTAAAACATGCATGTGGAACCCAGAGTATGATCAACCATGTGATCGGGAGACGTGTTCCAATATGTCTCAGTTTTCGTCCCCTGGTACTCGGGTGCAACATTCCAGACGCTTTACTAACACTCTCCCGACTTGGAGAGTCAGTGCCTTTAACCTCCTGTTTGGCCCAGTTTGCAATTTCTGCGGAAGATGAACAGGAATAGGGAGAACCAATGACAGACTAGCTGGAGGTGTCTGGACGGGCAAATTTAACTCTCATTTCCCACCAGGAAGAGGAATTAACCAAAGGCTCAGCGTGCCGTGCCGGAACCAGATTAGGGCCTGAAGCCATCCTGCGGTGTTGCGGCCAGCTCACGAGAAAGCGAGTTGAAGAAAGGAGCTCAGGGGCACTGTAATTCACAAACCTGCAGAGTTATAAATGACAGCTATCGTCCAAAAATATACTGAAGTAAGGCTGCCAAGAGGACTTGAAAGCGGGGCAGAATTGCAGGAAACCGATTTCAGGAGGTAGACTGGAATTGCATTTAAAGCATAGGAAAAGAGGCAGAACGTCCACAATGATGCACTTGGCCAAAAAGGGCGTATGCGTTTTTTCCTAAATATATTCAGGAAAAAACACATACGCCCTTTTTGGCAACCAGGCAAGCTTGCAAAGGAAATCTGCACTACAATGAAGTCTCACTTCCCCCCGGTCAAAAGGGCCATCTGAAAAAAGTGTAAAATCCAGAAAGGCAGGACAGGCCATGGAGAACTGGGAGCCTTGTTATGCTGATGGGCGGGATGTAAATTGCCAACAGCCACTCGGGAGAAGTGTATGGTGTTTCCTGAAACATCTAAAAAACAAAGCAACAGAGCCTAGGGCACTTCCACTTATGGTCCTATAGCTTAGGGAAATTAAAATCAAAAGACACAGCCACCCCAAAGGTTGGGACGGCTCTGTTTACAAGAACCTGGTTTACGGTACAAGTTCAATATCGCAGAAAGTGAAAAATGGATAAAGAAGTTGTGGTACTTACGTACAATGCAATATCACTCAGCAAGGAAATCTATGTCATCAGGCCCGTAGCAGCATAATGAGTGGATTCAGGTATGATGATTCTAACTGAAATAAGTCACACAGAAAAAGAAACATCATAAGATATCACTAATACACGGAATGTAAACTTGGCTACACAGGAACTGAATTCCAAAACAGAACAGGGTCTCAAATTTAGAAAACCAACTTATGCTTGCTTAAGGGGAAAGGTGAGTTGGGGTGCTGCATAAAACCAGAGATTGAAATGAGCACAGATAAAGTTCCTTAAGCCAAATATGGAATAGACAAGAGCTACTCCTTGCTCAACGAAATGGATTCAACACCCCATATTAAACACCCAAGAATATACCTGACTAGGAAGTATCTTAAAACCTATGGATTGCTATGTCTCCGAAAGAGAATCAAGCGTTTGTGCAGGGGCATAAACGCAGCAGTGATAGGATTGGAGAGGTTCGGTGAGCAAATGAAGACCCTTTGAAGTCATATTGCATGGTACCCATTCCACGGGTCTCAACTCTCCAGGTTTAAGGTATTCTTCCTTCAGCTAAAACATGCATGTGGAACCCAGAGTATGATCAACCATGTGATCGGGAGATGTGTTCCAGTATGTCTCAGTTTTCGTCCCCTGGTACTCGGGTGCAACATTCCAGACACTTTACTAACACTCTCCCGACTTGGAGAGTCAGTGCCTTTAACCTCCTGTTTGGCCCAGTTTGCAATTTCTGCGGAAGATGAACAGGAATAGGGAGAACCAATGACAGACTAGCTGGAGGTGTCTGGACGGGCAAATTTAACTCTCATTTCCCACCAGGAAGAGGAATTAGCCAAAGGCTCAGCATGCCGTGCCGGAAACAGATTAGGGCCTGAAGCCATCCTGCGGTGTTGCGGCCAGCTCACGAGAAAGCGAGTTGAAGAAAGGAGCTCAGGGGCACTGTAATTCACAAACCTGCAGAGTTATAAATGACAGCTATCGTCCAAAAATATACTGAAGTAAGGCTGCCAAGAGGACTTGAAAGCGGGGCAGAATTGCAGGAAACCGATTTCAGGAGGTAGACTGGAATTGCATTGAAAGCATAGGAAAAGAGGCAGAACGTCCACAATGATACACTTGGCCAAAAAGGGCGTATGCGTTTTTTCCTAAATATATTCAGGAAAAAACGCATACGCCCTTTTTGGCCAACCAAGCAAGGTTGCAAAGGAAATCTGCACTACAATGAAGTCTCACTTCCCCCCGGTCAAAAGGGCCATCTGAAAAAAGTGTGAAATCCAGAAAGGCAGGACAGGCCATGGAGAACTGGGAGCCTTGTTATGCTGATGGGCGGGATGTAAATTGCCAACAGCCACTGGGGAGAAGTGTATGGTGTTTCCTGAAACATCTAAAAAACAAAGCAACAGAGCCTAGGGCACTTCCACTTATGGTCCTATAGCTTAGGGAAATTAAAATCAAAAAGACAGAGCCACCCTAAAGGTTGGGACGGCTCTGTTTACTAGAAACTCATTTACGGTACAAGTTCAATATCTCAGAAATTGAAAAATGGATAAAGAAGTTGTGGTACTTACGTACAATGCAATATCACTCAGCAATGAAATCTATGTCATCAGGCCCATAGCAGCATAATAAGTGGATTCAGGTATGATGATTCTAACTGAAATAAGTCACACAGAAACAGAAACATCATAAGATATCACTAATACACGGAATGTAAACTTGGCTACATAGGTACTGAATTACAATACAGAACAGGGTCTCAAATTTAGAAAACCAACTTATGCTTGCTTAAGGGGAAAGGTGAGTTGGGGTGCTGCATAAAACCAGAGATTGAATTGAGCACAGATAAAGTTCCTTAAGCCAAATATGGAATAGACAAGAGCTACTCCTTGCTCAACGAAATGGACTCAACACCCCATATTAAATGCCTAAGAGTGTACCTGACTAGGAAGTATCTTAAAACCTATGGATTGCCATGTCTCCGAAAGAGAATCAAGCGTGTGTACAGGGGCATAAACGCAGCAGTGATAGGATTGGAGAAGTTCGGTGAGCAAATGAAGACCCTTTGAAGTCATATTGCATGGTACCCATTCCACGGGTCTCAACTCTCCAGGTTTAAGGTATTCTTCCTTCAGCTAAAACATGCATGTGGAACCCAGAGTATGATCAACCGTGTGATCGGGAGACGTGTTCCAATATGTGTCAGTTTTCGTCCCCTGGTACTCGGGTGCAACATTCCAGACGCTTTACTAACACTCTCCCGACTTGGAGAGTCAGTGCCTTTAACCTCCTGTTTGGCCCAGTTTGCAATTTCTGCGGAAGATGAACAAGAATAGGGAGAACCAATTAGAGACCAGCTGGAGGTGTCTGGACGGGCAAATTTAACTCTCATTTCCCACCAGGAAGAGGAATTAACCAAAGGCTCAGTGTGCCGTGCCGGAACCAGATTAGGGCCTGAAGCCATCCTGCGGTGTTGCGGCCAGCTCACAAGAAAGCGACTTGAAGAAAGGAGCTCGGGGCACTGTAATTCACAAACCTGTAGAGTTATAAATGACAGCTATCGTCCAAAAATATACTGAAGTAAGGCTGCCAAGAGGACTTGAAAGCGGGGCAGAATTGCAGGAAACCGATTTCAGGAGGTAGACTGGAATTGCATTTAAAGCATAGGAAAAGAGGCAGAACGTCCACAATGATGCACTTGGCCAAAAAGGGCGTATGCGTTTTTTCCTGAATATATTCAGGAAAAAACGCATACGCCCTTTTTGGCCAACCAAGCAAGCTTGCAAAGGAAATCTGCACTACAATGAAGTCTCACTTCCCCCCGGTCAAAAGGGCCATCTGAAAAAAGTGTAAAATCCAGAAAGGCAGGACAGGCCATGGAGAACTGGGAGCCTTGTTATGCTGATGGGCGGGATGTAAATTGCCAACAGCCACTCGGGAGAAGTGTATGGTGTTTCCTGAAACATCTAAAAAACAAAGCAACAGAGCCTAGGGCACTTCCACTTATGGTCCTATAGCTTAGGGAAATTAAAATCAAAAAGACACAGCCACCCCAAAGGTTGGGACGGCTCTGTTTACAAGAACCTGGTTTACGGTACAAGTTCAATATCGCAGAAAGTGAAAAATGGATAAAGAAGTTGTGGTACTTACGTACAATGCAATATCACTCAGCAAGGAAATCTATGTCATCAGGCCCGTAGCAGCATAATGAGTGGATTCAGGTATGATGATTCTAACTGAAATAATTCACACAGGAAAAGAAACATCATAAGATATCACTAATACACGGAATGTAAACTTGGCTACATAGGAACTGAATTACAAAACAGAACAGTGTCTCAAATTCAGAAAACCAACTTACGCTTGCTTAAGGGGAAAGGTGAGTTGGGGTGCTGCATAAAACCAGAGATTGAAATGAGCACAGATAGAGTTCCTTAAGCCAAATATGGAATAGACAAGAGCTACTCCTTGCTCAACGAAATGGATTCAACACCCCATATTAAACACCTAAGAATGTACCTGACTAGGAATTATCTTAAAACCTATGGATTGCTATGTCTCCAAAAGAGAATGAAGCGTGTGTGCAGGGGCATAAACGCAGCAGTGATAGGATTGGAGAGGTTCGGTGAGCAAATGAAGACCCTTTGAAGTCATATTGCATGGTACCCATTCCACGGGTCTCAACTCTCCAGGTTTAAGGTATTCTTCCTTCAGCTAAAACATGCATGTGGAACCCAGAGTATGATCAACCGTGTGATCGGGAGACGTGTTCCAATATGTCTCAGTTTTCGTCCCCTGGTACCCGGGTGCAACATTCCAAACGCTTTACTAACACTCTCCCGGCTTGGAGAGTCAGTGCCTTTAACCTCCTGTTTGGCCCAGTTTGCAATTTCTGCAGAAGATGAACAGGAATAGGGAGAACCAATGACAGACCAGCTGGAGGTGTCTGGACGGGCAAATTTAACTCTCATTTCCCACCAGGAAGAGGAATTAAACAAAGGTTCAGCGTGCCGTGCCGGAACCAGATTAGGGCCTGAAGCCATCCTGCGGTGTTGCAGCCAGCTCACAAGAAAGCGACTTGAAGTAAGGAGCTCGGGGCACTGTAATTCACAAACCTGCAGAGTTATAAATGACAGCTATCGTCCAAAAATATACTGAAGTAAGGCTGCCAAGAGGACTTGAAAGCGGGGCAGAATTGCAGGAAACCGATTTCAGGAGGTAGACTGGAATTGCATTTAAAGCATAGGAAAAGAGGCAGAACGTCCACAATGATGCACTTGGCCAAAAAGGGCGTATGCGTTTTTTCCTGAATATATTCAGGAAAAAAGGCATACGCCCTTTTTGGCCAACCAAGCAAGCTTGCAAAGGAAATCTGCACTACAATGAAGTCTCACTTCCCCCCGGTCAAAAGGGCCATCTGAAAAAAGTGTAAAATCCAGAAAGGCAGGCCAGGCCATGGAGAACTGGGAGCCTTGTTATGCTGATGGGCGGGATGTAAATTGCCAACAGCCACTCGGGAGAAGTGTATGGTGTTTCCTGAAACATCTAAAAAACAAAGCAACAGAGCCTAGGGCACTTCCACTTATGGTCCTATAGCTTAGGGAAATTAAAATCAAAAGACACAGCCACCCCAAAGGTTGGGACAGCTCTGTTTACAAGAACCTGGTTTACGGTACAAGTTCAATATCGCAGAAAGTGAAAAATAGATAAAGAAGTTGTGGTACTTACGTACAATGCACTATCACTCAGCAATGAAATCTATGTCATCAGGCCCGTAGCAGCATAATGAGTGGATTCAGGTATGATGATTCTAACTGAAATAAGTCACACAGGAAAAGAAACATCATAAGATATCACTAATACACGGAATGTAACCTTGGCTACACAGGAACTGAATTACAAAACAGAACAGGGTCTCAAATTTAGAAAACCAACTTATGCTTGCTTAAGGGGAAAGGTGAGTTGGGGTGCTGCATAAAACCAGAGATTGAAATGAGCACAGATAAAGTTCCTTAAGCCAAATATGGAATAGACAAGAGCTACTCCTTGCTCAACGAAATGGACTCAACACCCCATATTAAACGCCTAAGAGTGTACCTGACTAGGAAGTATCTTAAAACCTATGGATTGCTATGTCTCTGAAAGAGAATCAAGCGTGTGTACAGGGGCATAAACGCAGCAGTGATAGGACTGGAGAGGTTCGGTGAGCAAATGAAGACCCTTTGAAGTCATATTGCATGGAACCCATTCCACGGGTCTCAACTCTCCAGGTTTAAGGTATTCTTCCTTCAGCTAAAACATGCATGTGGAACCCAGAGTATGATCAACCGTGTGATCGGGAGACGTGTTCCAATATGTCTCAGTTTTCGTCCCCTGGTACTCGGGTGCAACATTCCAGACGCTTTACTAACACTCTCCCGACTTGGAGAGTCAGTGCCTTTAACCTCCTGTTTGGCCCAGTTTGCAATTTCTGCGGAAGATGAACAGGAATAGGGAGAACCAATGACAGACTAGCTGGAGGTGTCTGGATGGGCAAATTTAACTCTCATTTCCCACCAGGAAGAGGAATTAACCAAAGGCTCAGCGTGCCGTGCCGGAACCAGATTAGGGCCTGAAGCCATCCTGCGGGGTTGCGGCCAGCTCACGAGAAAGCGAGTTGAAGAAAGGAGCTCAGGGGCACTGTAATTCACAAACCTGCAGAGTTATAAATGACAGCTATCGTCCAAAAATATACTGAAGTAAGGCTGCCAAGAGGACTTGAAAGCGGGGCAGAATTGCAGGAAACCAATTTCAGGAGGTAGACTGGAATTGCATTGAAAGCATAGGAAAAGAGGCAGAACGTCCACAATGATGCACTTGGCCAAAAAGTGCGTATGCGTTTTTTCCTGAATATATTCAGGAAAAAACGCATACGCCCTTTTTGGCCAACCAAGCAAGCTTGCAAAGGAAATCTGCACTACAGTGAAGTCTCACTTCCCCCCGGTCAAAAGGGCCATCTGAAAAAAGTGTAAAATCCAGAAAGGCAGGACAGGCCATGGAGAACTGGGAGCCTTGTTATGCTGATGGGCGGGATGTCAATTGCCAACAGCCACTCGGGAGAAGTGTATGGTGTTTCCTGAAACATCTAAAAAACAAAGCAACAGAGCCTAGGGCACTTCCACTTATGGTCCTATAGCTTAGGGAAATTAAAATCAAAAGACACAGCCACCCCAAAAGTTGGGACGGCTCTGTTTACAAGAACCTGGTTTACGGTACAAGTTCAATATCGCAGAAAGTGAAAAATGGATAAAGAAGTGGTGGTACTTACGTACAATGCAATATCACACAGCAATGAAATCTATGTCATCAGGCCCGTAGCAGCATAATGAGTGGATTCAGGTATGATGATTCTAACTGAAATAAGTCACACAGAAAAAGAAACATCATAAGATATCACTAATACACGGAATGTAAACTTGGCTACACAGGAACTGAATTGCAAAACAGAACAGGGTCTCAAATTTAGAAAACCAACTTATGCTTGCTTAAGGGGAAAGGTGAGTTGGGGTGCTGCATAAAACCAGAGATTGAAATGAGCACAGATAAAGTTCCTTAAGCCAAATATGGAATAGACAAGAGCTACTCCTTGCTCAACGAAATGGATTCAACACCCCATATTAAACGCCCAAAAATGTACCTGACTAGGAAGTATCTTAAAACCTATGGATTGCTATGTCTCCGAAAGAGAATCAAGCGTGTGTACAGGGGCATAAACGCAGCAGTGATAGGATTGGAGAGGTTCGGTGAGCAAATGAAGATCCTTTGAAGTCATATTGCATGGTACCCATTCCACGGGTCTCAACTCTCCAGGTTTAAGGTATTCTTCCTTCAGCTAAAACATGCATGTGGAACCCAGAGTATGATCAACCATGTGATCGGGAGATGTGTTCCAGTATGTCTCAGTTTTCGTCCCCTGGTACTCGGGTGCAACATTCCAGATGCTTTACTAACACTCTCCCGACTTGGAACGTCAGTGCCTTTAACCTCCTGTTTGGCCCAGTTTGCAATTTCTGCGGAAGATGAACAGGAATAGGGAGAACCAATGACAGACTAGCTGGAGGTGTCTGGACGGGCAAATTTAACTCTCATTTCGCACCAGGAAGAGGAATTAACCAAAGGCTCAGCGTGCCGTGCCGGAACCAGATTAGGGCCTGAAGCCATCCTGCGGGGTTGCGGCCAGCTCACGAGAAAGCGAGTTGAAGAAAGGAGCTCAGGGGCACTGTAATTCACAAACCTGCAGAGTTATAAATGACAGCTATCGTCCAAAATATACTGAAGTAAGGCTGCCAAGAGGACTTGAAAGTGGGGCAGAATTACAGGAAACCGATTTCAGGAGGTAGACTGGAATTGCATTTAAAGCATAGGAAAAGAGGCAGAACGTCCACAATGATGCACTTGGCCAAAAAGGGCGTATGCGTTTTTTCCTGAATATATTCAGGAAAAAACGCATACGCCCTTTTTGGCCAACCAAGCAAGCTTGCAAAGGAAATCTGCACTACAATGAAGTCTCACTTCCCCCCGGTCAAAAGGGCCATCTGAAAAAAGTGTAAAATCCAGAAAGGCAGGACAGGCCATGGAGAACTGGGAGCCTTGTTATGCTGATGGGCGGGATGTAAATTGCCAACAGCCACTCTGGAGAAGTGTTTGGTGTTTCCTGAAACATCTAAAAAACAAAGCAACAGAGCCTAGGGCACTTTCACTTATGGTACTATAGTTTAGGACAATTAAAATCAAAAAGACACAGCCACCCCAAAGTTTGGGATGGCTCTATTTACAAGAACCTCATATACGGTACAAGTTCAATATCGCAGAAAGTGAAAAATGGATAAAGAAGTTGTGGTACTTACGTACAATGCAATATCACTCAGCAATGAAATCTATGTCATCAGGCCCGTAGCAGCATAATGAGTGGACTAAGTACGATGAATCTAACTGAAATAAGTCACACAGAAAAAGAAACATCATAAGGTATCACTAATACACGGAATGTAAACTTGGCTACACAGGAACTGAATTCCAAAACAGAACAGGGTCTCAAATTTAGAAAACCAACTTATACTTGCTTAAGGGGAAAGGTGAGTTGGGGTGCTGCATAAAACCAGAGATTGAAATGAGCACAGATAAAGTTCCTTAAGCCAAATATGGAATAGACAAGAGCTACTCCTTGCTCAACGAAATGGACTCAACACCCCATATTCAACGCCTAGGAATATACCTGACTAGTAAGAATCATAAAACCTATGGATTTATATATCTCTGTAAGAGAATCAAGAGTGTGTACAGCGGCATTAAAGCAGTGAATATCAGGTAAATCCCATAATAAAAATAAATTTCTTATACAAAACACAATGACAGTGAAATAGAGAGAAATACTTAAGTAATTCATTCAAGGCTTCTGATGCAACCTGCATTTACCACATCTACACCCAGAGCTGGATGACACATAAGGCTGGACACTTGGGGCTCATAAGATTGGTGAGGTTCGGTGAGCAAATGAAGACCTTTGAAGTCATATTGCATGGTACCCATTCCATGGGTCTCAACTCTCCAGGTTTAAGGGATACTTCGTTCAACAAAACATGCATGTGGAACCCAGAGTATGATCCACCATGTGATCGAGAAACATATTCAAATGTGTCTCACTTTTCGTTCCTGGTACTCGGGTGCAACATGCCAGACGCTTTACTAACACTCTCCCGACTTGGAGAGTCAGTGCCTTTAACCTCCTGTTTGTCCCAGTTTGCAATTTCTGCGGAAAATGAACAGGAAAAGGGAGAACCAATGACAGACTAGCTGGAGGTGTCTGGATGGGCAAATTTAACTCTCATTTCCCACCAGGAAGAGGAATTAACCAAAGGCTCAGCGTGCCGTGCCGGAACCAGATTAGGGCCTGAAGCCATCCTGCGGTGTTGCGGCCAGCTCACGAGAAAGCGAGTTGAAGAAAGGAGCTCAGGGGCACTGTAATTCACAAACCTGCAGAGTTATAAATGACAGCTATCGTCCAAAAATATACTGAAGTAAGGCTGCCAAGAGGACTTGAAAGCGGGGCAGAATTGCAGGAAACCGATTTCAGGAGGTAGACTGGAATTGCATTTAAAGCATAGGAAAAGAGGCAGAACGTCCACAATGATGCACTTGGCCAAAAAGGGCGTATGCGTTTTTTCCTGAATATATTCAGGAAAAAACGCATACGCCCTTTTGGCCAACCAAGCAAGCTTGCAAAGGAAATCTGCACTACAGTGAAGTCTCACTTCCCCCCGGTCAAAAGGGCCATCTGAAAAAAGTGTAAAATCCAGAAAGGCAGGACAGGCCATGGAGAACTGGGAGCCTTGTTATGCTGATGGGCGGGATGTAAATTGCCAACAGCCACTCGGGAGAAGTGTATGGTGTTTCCTGAAACATCTAAAAAACAAAGCAACAGAGCCTAGGGCACTTCCACTTATGGTCCTATAGCTTAGGGAAATTAAAATCAAAAGACAGAGCCACCCCAAAGGTTGGGACGGCTCTGTTTACAAGAACCTGGTTTACGGTACAAGTTCAATATCGCAGAAAGTGAAAAATGGATAAAGAAGTGGTGGTACTTACGTACAATGCAATATCACACAGCAATGAAATCTATGTCATCAGGCCCGTAGCAGCATAATGAGTGGATTCAGGTATGATGATTCTAACTGAAATAAGTCACACAGAAAAAGAAACATCATAAGATATCACTAATACACGGAATGTAAACTTGGCTACACAGGAACTGAATTGCAAAACAGAACAGGGTCTCAAATTTAGAAAACCAACTTATGCTTGCTTAAGGGGAAAGGTGAGTTGGGGTGCTGCATAAAACCAGAGATTGAAATGAGCACAGATAAAGTTCCTTAAGCCAAGTATGGAATAGACAAGAGCTACTCCTTGCTCAAGGAAATGGACTCAACACCCCATATTAAACGCCTAAGAATGAACCTGACTAGGAAGTATCTTAAAACCTATGGATTGCTATGTCTCCGAAAGAGAATCAAGCGTGTGTACAGGGGCATAAACGCAGCAGTGATAGATCTGGAGAGGTTCGGTGAGCAAATGAAGACCCTTTGAAATCATATTGCATGGTACCCATTCCATGGGTCTCAACTCTCCAGGTTTAAGGTATTCTTCCTTCAGCTAAAACATGCATGTGGAACCCAGAGTATGATCAACCATGTGATCGGGAGATGTGTTCCAATATGTCTCAAGTTTCGTCCCCTGGTACTCGGGTGCAACATTCCAGATGCCTTACTAACACTCTCCCGACTTGGAGAGTCAGTGCCTTTAACCTCCTGTTTGGCCCAGTTTGCAATTTCTGCGGAAGATGAACAGGAATAGGGAGAACCAATGACAGACTAGCTGGAGGTGTCTGGACGGGCAAATTTAACTCTCATTTCCCACCAGGAAGAGGAATTAACCAAAGGCTCAGCGTGCCGTGCCGGAACCAGATTAGGGCCTGAAGCCATCCTGCGGTGTTGCGGCCAGCTCACGAGAAAGCGAGTTGAAGAAAGGAGCTCAGGGGCACTGTAATTCACAAACCTGCAGAGTTATAAATGACAGCTATCGTCCAAAAATATACTGAAGTAAGGCTGCCAAGAGGACTTGAAAGCGGGGCAGAATTGCAGGAAACCGATTTCAGGAGGTAGACTGGAATTGCATTGAAAGCATAGGAAAAGAGGCAGAACGTCCACAATGATGCACTTGGCCAAAAAGGGCGTATGCGTTTTTTCCTAAATATATTCAGGAAAAAACGCATACGCCCTTTTTGGCAACCAGGCAAGCTTGCAAAGGAAATCTGCACTACAATGAAGTCTCACTTCCCCCCGGTCAAAAGGGCCATCTGAAAAAAGTGTAAAATCCAGAAAGGCAGGGCAGGCCATGGAGAACTGGGAGCCTTGTTATGCTGATGGGCGGGATGTAAATTGCCAACAGCCACTCCGGAGAAGTGTATGGTGTTTCCTGAAACATCTAAAAAACAAAGCAACAGAGCCTAGGGCACTTCCACTTATGGTCCTATAGCTTAGGGAAATTAAAATCAAAAGACACAGCCACCCCAAAGGTTGGGACGGCTCTGTTTACAAGAACCTGGTTTACGGTACAAGTTCAATATCGCAGAAAGTGAAAAATGGATAAAGAAGTTGTGGTACTTACGTACAATGCAATATCACTCAGCAAGGAAATCTATGTCATCAGGCCCGTAGCAGCATAATGAGTGGATTCAGGTATGATGATTCTAACTGAAATAAGTCACACAGAAAAAGAAACATCATAAGATATCACTAATACACGGAATGTAAACTTGGCTACACAGGAACTGAATTCCAAAACAGAACAGGGTCTCAAATTTAGAAAACCAACTTATGCTTGCTTAAGGGGAAAGGTGAGTTGGGGTGCTGCATAAAACCAGAGATTGAAATGAGCACAGATAAAGTTCCTTAAGCCAAATATGGAATAGACAAGAGCTACTCCTTGCTCAACGAAATGGATTCAACACCCCATATTAAACACCCAAGAATATACCTGACTAGGAAGTATCTTAAAACCTATGGATTGCTATGTCTCCGAAAGAGAATCAAGCGTTTGTGCAGGGGCATAAACGCAGCAGTGATAGGATTGGAGAGGTTCGGTGAGCAAATGAAGATCCTTTGAAGTCATATTGCATGGTACCCATTCCACGGGTCTCAACTCTCCAGGTTTAAGGTATTCTTCCTTCAGCTAAAACATGCATGTGGAACCCAGAGTATGATCAACCATGTGATCGGGAGATGTGTTCCAGTATGTCTCAGTTTTCGTCCCCTGGTACTCGGGTGCAACATTCCAGACGCTTTACTAACACTCTCCCGACTTGGAGAGTCAGTGCCTTTAACCTCCTGTTTGGCCCAGTTTGCAATTTCTGCGGAAGATGAACAGGAATAGGGAGAACCATGACAGACTAGCTGGAGGTGTCTGGACGGGCAAATTTAACTCTCATTTCCCACCAGGAAGAGGAATTAGCCAAAGGCTCAGCGTGCCGTGCCGGAACCAGATTAGGGCCTGAAGCCATCCTGCGGTGTTGCGGCCAGCTCACGAGAAAGCGAGTTGAAGAAAGGAGCTCAGGGGCACTGTAATTCACAAACCTGCAGAGTTATAAATGACAGCTATCGTCCAAAAATATACTGAAGTAAGGCTGCCAAGAGGACTTGAAAGCGGGGCAGAATTGCAGGAAACCGATTTCAGGAGGTAGACTGGAATTGCATTGAAAGCATAGGAAAAGAGGCAGAACGTCCACAATGATACACTTGGCCAAAAAGAGCGTATGCGTTTTTTCCTAAATATATTCAGGAAAAAACGCATACGCCCTTTTTGGCCAACCAAGCAAGCTTGCAAAGGAAATCTGCACTACAATGAAGTCTCACTTCCCCCCGGTCAAAAGGGCCATCTGAAAAAAGTGTGAAATCCAGAAAGGCAGGACAGGCCATGGAGAACTGGGAGCCTTGTTATGCTGATGGGCGTGATGTAAATTGCCAACAGCCACTCGGGAGAAGTGTATGGTGTTTCCTGAAACATCTAAAAAACAAAGCAACAGAGCCTAGGGCACTTCCACTTATGGTCCTATAGCTTAGGGAAATTAAAATCAAAAAGACAGAGCCACCCTAAAGGTTGGGACGGCTCTGTTTACTAGAAACTCATTTACGGTACAAGTTCAATATCTCAGAAATTGAAAAATGGATAAAGAAGTGGTGGTACTTACGTACAATGCAATATCACTCAGCAATGAAATCTATGTCATCAGGCCCATAGCAGCATAATAAGTGGATTCAGGTATGATGATTCTAACTGAAATAAGTCACACAGAAACAGAAACATCATAAGATATCACTAATACACGGAATGTAAACTTGGCTACATAGGTACTGAATTACAATACAGAACAGGGTCTCAAATTTAGAAAACCAACTTATGCTTGCTTAAGGGGAAAGGTGAGTTGGGGTGCTGCATAAAACCAGAGATTGAATTGAGCACAGATAAAGTTCCTTAAGCCAAATATGGAATAGACAAGAGCTACTCCTTGCTCAACGAAATGGACTCAACACCCCATATTAAATGCCTAAGAGTGTACCTGACTAGGAAGTATCTTAAAACCTATGGATTGCCATGTCTCCGAAAGAGAATCAAGCGTGTGTACAGGGGCATAAACGCAGCAGTGATAGGATTGGAGAAGTTCGGTGAGCAAATGAAGACCCTTTGAAGTCATATTGCATGGTACCCATTCCACGGGTCTCAACTCTCCAGGTTTAAGGTATTCTTCCTTCAGGTAAAACATGCATGTGGAACCCAGAGTATGATCAACCGTGTGATCGGGAGACGTGTTCCAATATGTGTCAGTTTTCGTCCCCTGGTACTCGGGTGCAACATTCCAGACGCTTTACTAACACTCTCCCGACTTGGAGAGTCAGTGCCTTTAACCTCCTGTTTGGCCCAGTTTGCAATTTCTGCGGAAGATGAACAGGAATAGGGAGAACCATGACAGACTAGCTGGAGGTGTCTGGACGGGCAAATTTAACTCTCATTTCCCACCAGGAAGAGGAATTAACCAAAGGCTCAGCGTGCCGTGCCGGAACCAGATTAGGGCCTGAAGCCATCCTGCGGTGTTGCGGCCAGCTCACGAGAAAGCGAGTTGAAGAAAGGAGCTCAGGGGCACTGTAATTCACAAACCTGCAGAGTTATAAATGACAGCTATCGTCCAAAAATATACTGAAGTAAGGCTGCCAAGAGGACTTGAAAGTGGGGCAGAATTGCAGGAAACCGATTTCAGGAGGTAGACTGGAATTGCATTTAAAGCATAGGAAAAGAGGCAGAACGTCCACAATGATGCACTTGGCCAAAAAGGGCGTATGCGTTTTTTCCTGAATATATTCAGGAAAAAACGCATACGCCCTTTTTGGCCAACCAAGCAAGCTTGCAAAGGAAATCTGCACTACAATGAAGTCTCACTTCCCCCCGGTCCAAAGGGCCATCTGAAAAAAGTGTAAAATCCAGAAAGGCAGGACAGGCCATGGAGAACTGGGAGCCTTGTTATGCTGATGGGCGGGATGTAAATTGCCAACAGCCACTCGGGAGAAGTGTATGGTGTTTCCTGAAACATCTAAAAAACAAAGCAACAGAGCCTAGGGCACTTCCACTTATGGTCCTATAGCTTAGGGAAATTAAAATCAAAAAGACAAAGCCACCCTAAAGGTTGGGACGGCTCTGTTTACAAGAACCTGGTTTACGGTACAAGTTCAATATCGCAGAAAGTGAAAAATGGATAAAGAAGTTGTGGTACTTACGTACAATGCAGTATCACTCAGCAATGAAATCTATGTCATCAGGCCCGTAGCAGCATAATGAGTGGATTCAGGTACGATGATTCTAACTGAAATAAGTCACACAGAAAAAGAAACATCATAAGATATCACTAATACACGGAATGTAACCTTGTCTACACAGGAACTGAATTACAAAACAGAACAGGGTCTCAAATTTAGAAAACCAACTTATGCTTGCTTAAGGGGAAAGGTGAGTTGGGGTGCTGCATAAAACCAGAGATTGAAATTAGCACAGATAAAGTTCCTTAAGCCAAATATGGAATAGACAAGAGCTACTCCTTGCTCAATGAAATGGACTCAACACCCCATATTAAACGACTAAGAGTGTACCTGACTAGGAAGTATCTTAAAACCTATGGATTGCTATGTCTCCGAAAGAGAATCAAGCGTGTGTACAGGGGCATAAACGCAGCAGTGATAGGATTGGAGAAGTTCGGTGAGCAAATGAAGACCCTTTGAAGTCATATTGCATGGTACCCATTCCACGGGTCTCAACTCTCCAGGTTTAAGGTATTCTTCCTTCAGCTAAAACATGCATGTGGAACCCAGAGTATGATCAACCGTGTGATCGGTAGACGTGTTCAAATATGTCTCAGTTTTCGTCCCCTGGTTCTCGGGTGCAACATTCCAGACGCTTTACTAACACTCTCCCGACTTGGACAGTGAGTGCCTTTAACCTCCTGTTTGGCCCAGTTTGCAATTTCTGCGGAAGATGAACAGGAATAGGCAGAACCAATGAGAGACTAGCTGGAGGTGTCTGGACGGGAAAATTTACCTCTCATTTCCCACCAGGAAGAGGAATTAACCAAAGGCTCAGCGTGCCGTGCCGGAACCAGATTAGGGCCTGAAGCCATCCTGCGGTGTTGCGGCCAGCTCACGAGAAAGCGAGTTGAAGAAAGGAGCTCAGGGGCACTGTAATTCACAAACCTGCAGAGTTATAAATGACAGCTATCGTCCAAAAATATACTGAAGTAAGGCTGCCAAGAGGACTTGAAAGCGGGGCAGAATTGCAGGAAACCGATTTCAGGAGGTAGACTGGAATTGCATTTAAAGCATAGGAAAAGAGGCAGAACGTCCACAATGATGCACTTGGCCAAAAAGGGCGTATGCGTTTTTTCCTAAATATATTCAGGAAAAAACGCATACGCCCTTTTTGGCCAACCAAGCAAGCTTGCAAAGGAAATCTGCACTACAATGAAGTCTCACTTCCCCCCGGTCAAAAGGGCCATCTGAAAAAAGTGTGAAATCCAGAAAGGCAGGACAGGCCATGGAGAACTGGGAGCCTTGTTATGCTGATGGGCGGGATGTCAATTGCCAACAGCCACTTGGGAGAAGTGTATGGTGTTTCCTGAAACATCTAAAAAACAAAGCAACAGAGCCTAGGGCACTTCCACTTATGGTCCTATAGCTTAGGGAAATTAAAATCAAAAAGACACAGCCACCCAAAAGGTTGGGACGGCTCTGTTTACTAGAAACTCATTTACGGTACAAGTTCAATATCTCAGAAAGTGAAAAATGGATAAAGAAGTTGTGGTACTTACGTACAATGCAGTATCACTCAGCAATGAAATCTATGTCATCAGGCCCGTAGCAGCATAATGAGTGGATTCAGGTATGATGATTCTAACTGAAATAAGTCACACAGAAAAAGAAACATCATAAGATATCACTAATACACGGAATGTAACCTTGGCTACACAGGAACTGAATTACAAAACAGAACAGGGTCTCAAATTTAGAAAACCAACTTATGCTTGCTTAAGGGGAAAGGTGAGTTGGGGTGCTGCATAAAACCAGAGATTGAAATGAGCACAGATAAAGTTCCATAAGCCAAATATGGAATAGACAAGAGCTACTCCTTGCTCAACGAAATGGATTCAACACCCCATATTAAACACCTAAAAATATACCTGACTAGGAAGTATCTTAAAACCTGTGGATTGCTATGTCTCCGAAAGAGAATCAAGCGTGTGTGCAGGGGCATAAACGCAGCAGTGATAGGATTAGAGAGGTTCGGTGAGCAAATGAAGACCCTTTGAAGTCATATTGCATGGTACCCATTCCACGGGTCTCAACTCTCCAGGTTTAAGGTATTCTTCCTTCAGCTAAAACATGCATGAGGAACCCAGAGTATGATCAACCGTGTGATCGGGAGGCGTGTTCCAATATGTGTCAGTTTTCGTCCCCTGGTACTCGGGTGCAACATTCCAGACGCTTTACTAACACTCTCCCGACTTGGAGAGTCAGTGCCTTTAACCTCCTGTTTGGCCCAGTTTGCAATTTCTGCGGAAGATGAACAGGAATAGGGAGAACCAATGAGAGACTAGCTGGAGGTGTCTGGACGGGCAAATTTAACTCTCATTTCCCACCAGGAAGAGGAATTAACCAAAGGCTCAGCGTGCCGTGCTGCAACCAGATTAGGGCCTGAAGCAATCCTGCGGTGTTGCGGCCAGCTCTCGAGAAAGCGAGTTGAAGAAAGGAGCTCAGGGGCACTGTAATTCACAAACCTGCAGAGTTATAAATGATAGCTATCGTCCAAAAATATACTGAAGTAAGGCTGCCAAGAGGACTTGAAAGCGGGGCAGAATTGCAGGAAACCGATTTCAGGAGGTAGACTGGAATTGCATTTAAAGCATAGGAAAAGAGGCAGAACGTCCACAATGATGCACTTGGCCAAAAAGGGCGTATGCGTTTTTTCCTAAATATATTCAGGAAAAAACGCATACGCCCTTTTTGGCCAACCAAGCAAGCTTGCAACGGAAATCTGCACTACAATGAAGTCTCACTTCCCCCCGGTCCAAAGGGCCATCTGAAAAAAGTGTAAAATCCAGAAAGGCAGGACAGGCCATGGAGAACTGGGAGCCTTGTTATGCTGATGGGCGGGATGTCAATTGCCAACAGCCACTCGGGAGAAGTGTATGGTGTTTCCTGAAACATCTAAAAAACAAAGCAACAGAGCCTAGGGCACTTCCACTTATGGTCCTATAGCTTAGGGAAATTAAAATCAAAAAGACAGAGCCACCCAAAAGGTTGGGACGGCTCTGTTTACTAGAAACTCATTTACGGTACAAGTTCAATATCTCAGAAAGTGAAAAATGGATAAAGAAGTTGTGGTACTTACGTACAATGCAGTATCACTCAGCAATGAAATCTATGTCATCAGGCCCGTAGCAGCATAATGAGTGGATTCAGGTATGATGATTCTAACTGAAATAAGTCACACAGAAAAAGAAACATCATAAGATATCACTAATACACGGAATGTAACCTTGGCTACACAGGAACTGAATTACAAAACAGAACAGGGTCTCAAATTTAGAAAACCAACTTATGCTTGCTTAAGGGGAAAGGTGAGTTGGGGTGCTGCATAAAACCAGAGATTGAAATGAGCACAGATAAAGTTCCATAAGCCAAATATGGAATAGACAAGAGCTACTCCTTGCTCAACGAAATGGATTCAACACCCCATATTAAACACCTAAAAATATACCTGACTAGGAAGTATCTTAAAACCTGTGGATTGCTATGTCTCCGAAAGAGAATCAAGCGTGTGTGCAGGGGCATAAACGCAGCAGTGATAGGATTGGAGAGGTTCGGTGAGCAAATGAAGACCCTTTGAAGTCATATTGCATGGTACCCATTCCACGGGTCTCAACTCTCCAGGTTTAAGGTATTCTTCCTTCAGCTAAAACATGCATGAGGAACCCAGAGTATGATCAACCGTGTGATCGGGAGGCGTGTTCCAATATGTGTCAGTTTTCGTCCCCTGGTACTCGGGTGCAACATTCCAGACGCTTTACTAACACTCTCCCGACTTGGAGAGTCAGTGCCTTTAACCTCCTGTTTGGCCCAGTTTGCAATTTCTGCGGAAGATGAACAGGAATAGGGAGAACCAATGAGAGACTAGCTGGAGGTGTCTGGACGGGCAAATTTAACTCTCATTTCCCACCAGGAAGAGGAATTAACCAAAGGCTCAGCGTGCCGTGCCGGAACCAGATTAGGGCCTGAAGCCATCCTGCGGTGTTGCGGCCAGCTCTCGAGAAAGCGAGTTGAAGAAAGGAGCTCAGGGGCACTGTAATTCACAAACCTGCAGAGTTATAAATGATAGCTATCATCCAAAAATATACTGAAGTAAGGCTGCCAAGAGGACTTGAAAGCGGGGCAGAATTGCAGGAAACCGATTTCAGGAGGTAGACTGGAATTGCATTTAAAGCATAGGAAAAGAGGCAGAACGTCCACAATGATGCACTTGGCCAAAAAGGGCGTATGCGTTTTTTCCTAAATATATTCAGGAAAAAACGCATACGCCCTTTTTGGCCAACCAAGCAAGCTTGCAAAGGAAATCTGCACTACAATGAAGTCTCACTTCCCCCCGGTCAAAAGGGCCATCTGAAAAAAGTGTGAAATCCAGAAAGGCAGGACAGGCCATGGAGAACTGGGAGCCTTGTTATGCTGATGGGCGGGATGTCAATTGCCAACAGCCACTCGGGAGAAGTGTATGGTGTTTCCTGAAACATCTAAAAAACAAAGCAACAGAGCCTAGGGCACTTCCACTTATGGTCCTATAGCTTAGGGAAATTAAAATCAAAAAGACAGAGCCACCCAAAAGGTTGGGACGGCTCTGTTTACTAGAAACTCATTTACGGTACAAGTTCAATATCTCAGAAAGTGAAAAATGGATAAAGAAGTTGTGGTACTTACGTACAATGCAGTATCACTCAGCAATGAAATCTATGTCATCAGGCCCGTAGCAGCATAATAAGTGGATTCAGGTATGATGATTCTAACTGAAATAAGTCACACAGAAACAGAAACATCATAAGATATCACTAATACACGGAATGTAACCTTGGCTACACAGGAACTGAATTCCAAAACAGAACAGGGTCTCAAATTTAGAAAACCAACTTATGCTTGCTTAAGGGTAAAGGTGAGTTGGGGTGCTGCATAAAACCAGAGATTGAAATGAGCACAGATAAAGTTCCATAAGCCAAATATGGAATAGACAAGAGCTACTCCTTGCTCAACGAAATGGACTCAACACCCCATATTAAATGCCTAAGAGTGTACCTGACTAGGAAGTATCTTAAAACCTATGGATTGCTATGTCTCTGAAAGAGAATTAAGTGTGTGTACAGGGGCATAAACGCAGCAGTGATAGGATTGGAGAGGTTCGTTGAGCAAATGAAGATCCTTTGAAGTCATATTGCATGGTACCCATTCCACGGGTCTCAACTCTCCAGGTTTAAGGTATTCTTCCTTCAGCTAAAACATGCATGTGGAACCCAGAGTATGATCAACCATGTGATCGGGAGATGTGTTCCAGTATGTCTCAGTTTTCGTCCCCTGGTACTCGGGTGCAACATTCCAGACGCTTTACTAACACTCTCCCGACTTGGAGAGTCAGTGCCTTTAACCTCCTGTTTGGCCCAGTTTGCAATTTCTGCGGAAGATGAACAGGAATAGGGAGAACCAATGACAGACTAGCTGGAGGTGTCTGGACGGGCAAATTTAACTCTCATTTCCCACCAGGAAGAGGAATTAACCAAAGGCTCAGCGTGCCGTGCCGGAACCAGATTAGGGCCTGAAGCCATCCTGCGGTGTTGCGGCCAGCTCACGAGAAAGCGAGTTGAAGAAAGGAGCTCAGGGGCACTGTAATTCACAAACCTGCAGAGTTATAAATGACAGCTATCGTCCAAAAATATACTGAAGTAAGGCTGCCAAGAGGACTTGAAAGCGGGGCAGAATTGCAGGAAACCGATTTCAGGAGGTAGACTGGAATTGCATTTAAAGCATAGGAAAAGAGGCAGAACGTCCACAATGATGCACTTGGCCAAAAAGGGCGTATGCGTTTTTTCCTAAATATATTCAGGAAAAAACGCATACGCCCTTTTTGGCCAACCAAGCAAGCTTGCAACGGAAATCTGCACTACAATGAAGTCTCACTTCCCCCCGGTCAAAAGGGCCATCTGAAAAAAGTGTAAAATCCAGAAAGGCAGGACAGGCCATGGAGAACTGGGAGCCTTGTTATGCTGATGGGCGGGATGTCAATTGCCAACAGCCACTCGGGAGAAGTGTATGGTGTTTCCTGAAACATCTAAAAAACAAAGCAACAGAGCCTAGGGCACTTCCACTTATGGTCCTATAGCTTAGGGAAATTAAAATCAAAAAGACAGAGCCACCCAAAAGGTTGGGACGGCTCTGTTTACTAGAAACTCATTTACGGTACAAGTTCAATATCTCAGAAAGTGAAAAATGGATAAAGAAGTTGTGGTACTTACGTACAATGCAGTATCACTCAGCAATGAAATCTATGTCATCAGGCCCGTAGCAGCATAATGAGTGGATTCAGGTATGATGATTCTAACTGAAATAAGTCACACAGAAAAAGAAACATCATAAGATATCACTAATACACGGAATGTAACCTTGGCTACACAGGAACTGAATTACAAAACAGAACAGGGTCTCAAATTTAGAAAACCAACTTATGCTTGCTTAAGGGGAAAGGTGAGTTGGGGTGCTGCATAAAACCAGAGATTGAAATGAGCACAGATAAAGTTCCATAAGCCAAATATGGAATAGACAAGAGCTACTCCTTGCTCAACGAAATGGATTCAACACCCCATATTAAACACCTAAAAATATACCTGACTAGGAAGTATCTTAAAACCTGTGGATTGCTATGTCTCCGAAAGAGAATCAAGCGTGTGTGCAGGGGCATAAACGCAGCAGTGATAGGATTGGAGAGGTTCGGTGAGCAAATGAAGACCCTTTGAAGTCATATTGCATGGTACCCATTCCACGGGTCTCAACTCTCCAGGTTTAAGGTATTCTTCCTTCAGCTAAAACATGCATGAGGAACCCAGAGTATGATCAACCGTGTGATCGGGAGGCGTGTTCCAATATGTGTCAGTTTTCGTCCCCTGGTACTCGGGTGCAACATTCCAGACGCTTTACTAACACTCTCCCGACTTGGAGAGTCAGTGCCTTTAACCTCCTGTTTGGCCCAGTTTGCAATTTCTGCGGAAGATGAACAGGAATAGGGAGAACCAATGAGAGACTAGCTGGAGGTGTCTGGACGGGCAAATTTAACTCTCATTTCCCACCAGGAAGAGGAATTAACCAAAGGCTCAGCGTGCCGTGCTGCAACCAGATTAGGGCCTGAAGCAATCCTGCGGTGTTGCGGCCAGCTCTCGAGAAAGCGAGTTGAAGAAAGGAGCTCAGGGGCACTGTAATTCACAAACCTGCAGAGTTATAAATGATAGCTATCATCCAAAAATATACTGAAGTAAGGCTGCCAAGAGGACTTGAAAGCGGGGCAGAATTGCAGGAAACCGATTTCAGGAGGTAGACTGGAATTGCATTTAAAGCATAGGAAAAGAGGCAGAACGTCCACAATGATGCACTTGGCCAAAAAGGGCGTATGCGTTTTTTCCTAAATATATTCAGGAAAAAACGCATACGCCCTTTTTGGCCAACCAAGCAAGCTTGCAAAGGAAATCTGCACTACAATGAAGTCTCACTTCCCCCCGGTCAAAAGGGCCATCTGAAAAAAGTGTAAAATCCAGAAAGGCAGGACAGGCCATGGAGAACTGGGAGCCTTGTTATGCTGATGGGCGGGATGTCAATTGCCAACAGCCACTCGGGAGAAGTGTATGGTGTTTCCTGAAACATCTAAAAAACAAAGCAACAGAGCCTAGGGCACTTCCACTTATGGTCCTATAGCTTAGGGAAATTAAAATCAAAAAGACAGAGCCACCCAAAAGGTTGGGACGGCTCTGTTTACTAGAAACTCATTTACGGTACAAGTTCAATATCTCAGAAAGTGAAAAATGGATAAAGAAGTTGTGGTACTTACGTACAATGCAGTATCACTCAGCAATGAAATCTATGTCATCAGGCCCGTAGCAGCATAATGAGTGGATTCAGGTATGATGATTCTAACTGAAATAAGTCACACAGAAAAAGAAACATCATAAGATATCACTAATACACGGAATGTAACCTTGGCTACACAGGAACTGAATTACAAAACAGAACAGGGTCTCAAATTTAGAAAACCAACTTATGCTTGCTTAAGGGGAAAGGTGAGTTGGGGTGCTGCATAAAACCAGAGATTGAAATGAGCACAGATAAAGTTCCATAAGCCAAATATGGAATAGACAAGAGCTACTCCTTGCTCAACGAAATGGATTCAACACCCCATATTAAACACCTAAAAATATACCTGACTAGGAAGTATCTTAAAACCTGTGGATTGCTATGTCTCCGAAAGAGAATCAAGCGTGTGTGCAGGGGCATAAACGCAGCAGTGATAGGATTGGAGAGGTTCGGTGAGCAAATGAAGACCCTTTGAAGTCATATTGCATGGTACCCATTCCACGGGTCTCAACTCTCCAGGTTTAAGGTATTCTTCCTTCAGCTAAAACATGCATGAGGAACCCAGAGTATGATCAACCGTGTGATTGGGAGGCGTGTTCCAATATGTGTCAGTTTTCGTCCCCTGGTACTCGGGTGCAACATTCCAGACGCTTTACTAACACTCTCCCGACTTGGAGAGTCAGTGCCTTTAACCTCCTGTTTGGCCCAGTTTGCAATTTCTGCGGAAGATGAACAGGAATAGGGAGAACCAATGAGAGACTAGCTGGAGGTGTCTGGACGGGCAAATTTAACTCTCATTTCCCACCAGGAAGAGGAATTAACCAAAGGCTCAGCGTGCCGTGCTGCAACCAGATTAGGGCCTGAAGCAATCCTGCGGTGTTGCGGCCAGCTCTCGAGAAAGCGAGTTGAAGAAAGGAGCTCAGGGGCACTGTAATTCACAAACCTGCAGAGTTATAAATGATAGCTATCATCCAAAAATATACTGAAGTAAGGCTGCCAAGAGGACTTGAAAGCGGGGCAGAATTGCAGGAAACCGATTTCAGGAGGTAGACTGGAATTGCATTTAAAGCATAGGAAAAGAGGCAGAACGTCCACAATGATGCACTTGGCCAAAAAGGGCGTATGCGTTTTTTCCTAAATATATTCAGGAAAAAACGCATACGCCCTTTTTGGCCAACCAAGCAAGCTTGCAAAGGAAATCTGCACTACAATGAAGTCTCACTTCCCCCCGGTCAAAAGGGCCATCTGAAAAAAGTGTAAAATCCAGAAAGGCAGGACAGGCCATGGAGAACTGGGAGCCTTGTTATGCTGATGGGCGGGATGTCAATTGCCAACAGCCACTCGGGAGAAGTGTATGGTGTTTCCTGAAACATCTAAAAAACAAAGCAACAGAGCCTAGGGCACTTCCACTTATGGTCCTATAGCTTAGGGAAATTAAAATCAAAAGACACAGCCACCCCAAAGGTTGGGACGGCTCTGTTTACAAGAACCTGGTTTACGGTACAAGTTCAATATCGCAGAAAGTGAAAAATGGATAAAGAAGTTGTGGTACTTACGTACAATGCAATATCACACAGCAATGAAATCTATGTCATCAGGCCCGTAGCAGCATAATGAGTGGATTCAGGTATGATGATTCTAACTGAAATAAGTCACACAGAAAAAGAAACATCATAAGATATCACTAATACACGGAATGTAACCTTGGCTACACAGGAACTGAATTACAAAACAGAACAGGGTCTCAAATTTAGAAAACCAACTTATGCTTGCTTAAGGGGAAAGGTGAGTTGGGGTGCTGCATCAAACCAGAGATTGAAATGAGCACAGATAAAGTTCCATAAGCCAAATATGGAATAGACAAGAGCTACTCCTTGCTCAACGAAATGGATTCAACACCCCATATTAAACACCTAAAAATATACCTGACTAGGAAGTATCTTAAAACCTGTGGATTGCTATGTCTCCGAAAGAGAATCAAGCGTGTGTGCAGGGGCATAAACGCAGCAGTGATAGGATTGGAGAGGTTCGGTGAGCAAATGAAGACCCTTTGAAGTCATATTGCATGGTACCCATTCCACGGGTCTCAACTCTCCAGGTTTAAGGTATTCTTCCTTCAGCTAAAACATGCATGAGGAACCCAGAGTATGATCAACCGTGTGATCGGGAGGCGTGTTCCAATATGTGTCAGTTTTCGTCCCCTGGTACTCGGGTGCAACATTCCAGACGCTTTACTAACACTCTCCCGACTTGGAGAGTCAGTGCCTTTAACCTCCTGTTTGGCCCAGTTTGCAATTTCTGCGGAAGATGAACAGGAATAGGGAGAACCAATGAGAGACTAGCTGGAGGTGTCTGGACGGGCAAATTTAACTCTCATTTCCCACCAGGAAGAGGAATTAACCAAAGGCTCAGCGTGCCGTGCTGCAACCAGATTAGGGCCTGAAGCAATCCTGCGGTGTTGCGGCCAGCTCTCGAGAAAGCGAGTTGAAGAAAGGAGCTCAGGGGCACTGTAATTCACAAACCTGCAGAGTTATAAATGATAGCTATCATCCAAAAATATACTGAAGTAAGGCTGCCAAGAGGACTTGAAAGCGGGGCAGAATTGCAGGAAACCGATTTCAGGAGGTAGACTGGAATTGCATTTAAAGCATAGGAAAAGAGGCAGAACGTCCACAATGATGCACTTGGCCAAAAAGGGCGTATGCGTTTTTTCCTAAATATATTCAGGAAAAAACGCATACGCCCTTTTTGGCCAACCAAGCAAGCTTGCAAAGGAAATCTGCACTACAATGAAGTCTCACTTCCCCCCGGTCAAAAGGGCCATCTGAAAAAAGTGTAAAATCCAGAAAGGCAGGACAGGCCATGGAGAACTGGGAGCCTTGTTATGCTGATGGGCGGGATGTCAATTGCCAACAGCCACTCGGGAGAAGTGTATGGTGTTTCCTGAAACATCTAAAAAACAAAGCAACAGAGCCTAGGGCACTTCCACTTATGGTCCTATAGCTTAGGGAAATTAAAATCAAAAGACACAGCCACCCCAAAGGTTGGGACGGCTCTGTTTACAAGAACCTGGTTTACGGTACAAGTTCAATATCGCAGAAAGTGAAAAATGGATAAAGAAGTTGTGGTACTTACGTACAATGCAATATCACACAGCAATGAAATCTATGTCATCAGGCCCGTAGCAGCATAATGAGTGGATTCAGGTATGATGATTCTAACTGAAATAAGTCACACAGAAAAAGAAACATCATAAGATATCACTAATACACGGAATGTAACCTTGGCTACACAGGAACTGAATTACAAAACAGAACAGGGTCTCAAATTTAGAAAACCAACTTATGCTTGCTTAAGGGGAAAGGTGAGTTGGGGTGCTGCATAAAACCAGAGATTGAAATGAGCACAGATAAAGTTCCATAAGCCAAATATGGAATAGACAAGAGCTACTCCTTGCTCAACGAAATGGATTCAACACCCCATATTAAACACCTAAAAATATACCTGACTAGGAAGTATCTTAAAACCTGTGGATTGCTATGTCTCCGAAAGAGAATCAAGCGTGTGTGCAGGGGCATAAACGCAGCAGTGATAGGATTGGAGAGGTTCGGTGAGCAAATGAAGACCCTTTGAAGTCATATTGCATGGTACCCATTCCACGGGTCTCAACTCTCCAGGTTTAAGGTATTCTTCCTTCAGCTAAAACATGCATGAGGAACCCAGAGTATGATCAACCGTGTGATCGGGAGGCGTGTTCCAATATGTGTCAGTTTTCGTCCCCTGGTACTCGGGTGCAACATTCCAGACGCTTTACTAACACTCTCCCGACTTGGAGAGTCAGTGCCTTTAACCTCCTGTTTGGCCCAGTTTGCAATTTCTGCGGAAGATGAACAGGAATAGGGAGAACCAATGAGAGACTAGCTGGAGGTGTCTGGACGGGCAAATTTAACTCTCATTTCCCACCAGGAAGAGGAATTAACCAAAGGCTCAGCGTGCCGTGCTGCAACCAGATTAGGGCCTGAAGCAATCCTGCGGTGTTGCGGCCAGCTCTCGAGAAAGCGAGTTGAAGAAAGGAGCTCAGGGGCACTGTAATTCACAAACCTGCAGAGTTATAAATGATAGCTATCATCCAAAAATATACTGAAGTAAGGCTGCCAAGAGGACTTGAAAGCGGGGCAGAATTGCAGGAAACCGATTTCAGGAGGTAGACTGGAATTGCATTTAAAGCATAGGAAAAGAGGCAGAACGTCCACAATGATGCACTTGGCCAAAAAGGGCGTATGCGTTTTTTCCTAAATATATTCAGGAAAAAACGCATACGCCCTTTTTGGCCAACCAAGCAAGCTTGCAAAGGAAATCTGCACTACAATGAAGTCTCACTTCCCCCCGGTCAAAAGGGCCATCTGAAAAAAGTGTAAAATCCAGAAAGGCAGGACAGGCCATGGAGAACTGGGAGCCTTGTTATGCTGATGGGCGGGATGTCAATTGCCAACAGCCACTCGGGAGAAGTGTATGGTGTTTCCTGAAACATCTAAAAAACAAAGCAACAGAGCCTAGGGCACTTCCACTTATGGTCCTATAGCTTAGGGAAATTAAAATCAAAAGACACAGCCACCCCAAAGGTTGGGACGGCTCTGTTTACAAGAACCTGGTTTACGGTACAAGTTCAATATCGCAGAAAGTGAAAAATGGATAAAGAAGTTGTGGTACTTACGTACAATGCAATATCACACAGCAATGAAATCTATGTCATCAGGCCCGTAGCAGCATAATGAGTGGATTCAGGTATGATGATTCTAACTGAAATAAGTCACACAGAAAAAGAAACATCATAAGATATCACTAATACACGGAATGTAACTTGGCTACACAGGAACTGAATTGCAAAACAGAACAGGGTCTCAAATTTAGAAAACCAACTTATGCTTGCTTAAGGGGAAAGGTGAGTTGGGGAGCTGCATAAAACCAGAGATTGAAATGAGCACAGATAAAGTTCCATAAGCCAAGTATGGAATAGACAAGAGCTACTCCTTGCTCAAGGAAATGGACTCAACACCCCATATTAAACGCCTAAGAATGTACCTGACTAGGAAGTATCTTAAAACCTATGGATTGCTATGTCTCCGAAAGAGAATCAAGCGTGTGTACAGGGGCATAAACGCAGCAGTGATAGATCTGGAGAGGTTCGGTGAGCAAATGAAGACCCTTTGAAGTCATATTGCATGGTACCCATTCCACGGTTCTCAACTCTCCAGGTTTCAGGTATTCTTCCTTCAGCTAAAACATGCATGTGGAACCCAGAGTATGATCAACCGTGTGATCGGGAGACGTGTTCCAATATGTGTCAGTTTCCGTCCCCTGGTACTCGGGTGCAACATTCCAGACGCTTTACTAACACTCTCCCGACTTGGAGAGTCAGCGCCTTTAACCTCCTGTTTGGACCAGTTTGCAATTTCTGCGGAAGATGTACAGGAATAGGGAGAACCAATGAGAGACTAGCTGGAGGTGTCTGGACGGGCAAATTTAACTCTCATTTCCCACCAGGAAGAGGAATTAACCAAAGGCTCAGCGTGCCGTGCCGGAAGCAGATTAGGGCCTGAAGCCATCCTGCGGTGTTGCGGCCAGCTCACGAGAAAGCGAGTTGAAGAAAGGAGCACAGGGGCACTGTAATTCACAAACCTGCAGAGTTATAAATGACAGCTATCGTCCAAAAATATACTGAAGTAAGGCTGCCAAGAGGACTTGAAAGCGGGGCAGAATTGCAGGAAACCGATTTCAGGAGGTAGACTGGAATTGCATTTAAAGCATAGGAAAAGAGGCAGAACGTCCACAATGATGCACTTGGCCAAAAAGGGCGTATGCGTTTTTTCCTGAATATATTCAGGAAAAAACGCATACGCCCTTTTTGGCCAACCAAGCAAGCTTGCAAAGGAAATCTGCACTACAATGAAGTCTCACTTCCCCCCGGTCAAAAGGGCCATCTGAAAAAAGTGTAAAATCCAGAAAGGCAGGACAGGCCATGGAGAACTGGGAGCCTTGTTATGCTGATGGGCGGGATGTAAATTGCCAACAGCCACTCGGGAGAAGTGTATGGTGTTTCCTGAAACATCTAAAAAACAAAGCAACAGAGCCTAGGGCACTTCCACTTATGGTCCTATAGCTTAGGGAAATTAAAATCAAAAGACACAGCCACCCCAAAGGTTGGGACGGCTCTGTTTACAAGAACCTGGTTTACGGTACAAGTTCAATATCGCAGAAAGTGAAAAATGGATAAAGAAGTTGTGGTACTTACGTACAATGCAGTATCACTCAGCAATGAAATCTATGTCATCAGGCCCGTAGCAGCATAATGAGTGGATTCAGGTATGATGATTCTAACTGAAATAAGTCACACAGGAAAAGAAACATCATAAGATATCACTAATACACGGAATGTAACCTTGGCTACACAGGAACTGAATTACAAAACAGAACAGGGTCTCAAATTTAGAAAACCAACTTATGCTTGCTTAAGGGGAAAGGTGAGTTGGGGTGCTGCATCAAACCAGAGATTGAAATGAGCACAGATAAAGTTCCTTAAGCCAAATATGGAATAGACAAGAGCTACTCCTTGCTCAACGAAATGGACTCAACACCCCATATTAAATGCCTAAGAGTGTACCTGACTAGGAAGTATCTTAAAACCTATGGATTGCTATGTCTCTGAAAGAGAATCAAGTGTGTGTACAGGGGCATAAACGCAGCAGTGATAGGATTGGAGAGGTTCGGTGAGCAAATGAAGACCCTTTGAAGTCATATTGCATGGTACCCATTCCACGGGTCTCAACTCTCCAGGTTTAAGGTATTCTTCCTTCAGCTAAAACATGCATGTGGAACCCAGAGTATGATCAACCGTGTGATCGGGAGACGTGTTCCAATATGTCTCAGTTTTCGTCCCCTGGTACTCGGGTGCAACATTCCAGACGCTTTACTAACACTCTCCCGACTTGGACAGTCAGTGCCTTTAACCTCCTGTTTGGCCCAGTTTGCAATTTCTGCGGAAGATGAACAGGAATAGGGAGAACCAATGACAGACTAGCTGGAGGTGTCTGGACGGGCAAATTTAACTCTCATTTCCCACCAGGAAGAGGAATTAACCAAAGGCTCAGCGTGCCGTGCCGGAACCAGATTAGGGCCTGAAGCCATCCTGCGGTGTTGCGGCCAGCTCACGAGAAAGCGAGTTGAAGAAAGGAGCTCAGGGGCACTGTAATTCACAAACCTGCAGAGTTATAAATGACAGCTATCGTCCAAAAATATACTGAAGTAAGGCTGCCAAGAGGACTTGAAAGCGGGGCAGAATTGCAGGAAACCGATTTCAGGAGGTAGACTGGAATTGCATTTAAAGCATAGGAAAAGAGGCAGAACGTCCACAATGATGCACTTGGCCAAAAAGGGCGTATGCGTTTTTTCCTGAATATATTCAGGAAAAAACGCATACGCCCTTTTTGGCCAACCAAGCAAGCTTGCAAAGGAAATCTGCACTACAATGAAGTCTCACTTCCCCCCGGTCAAAAGGGCCATCTGAAAAAAGTGTAAAATCCATAAAGGCAGGACAGGACATGGAGAACTGGGAGCCTTGTTATGCTGATGGGCGGGATGTCAATTGCCAACAGCCACTCGGGAGAAGTGTATGGTGTTTCCTGAAACATCTAAAAAACAAAGCAACAGAGCCTAGGGCACTTCCACTTATGGTCCTATAGCTTAGGGAAATTAAAATCAAAAGACACAGCCACCCCAAAGGTTGGGACGGCTCTGTTTACAAGAACCTGGTTTACGGTACAAGTTCAATATCTCAGAAATTGAAAAATGGATAAAGAAGTTGTGGTACTTACGTACAATGCAGTATCACTCAGCAATGAAATCTATGTCATCAGGCCCGTAGCAGCATAATGAGTGGATTCAGGTATGATGATTCTAACTGAAATAAGTCACACAGGAAAAGAAACATCATAAGATATCACTAATACACGGAATGTAACCTTCCCTACACAGGAACTGAATTACAAAACAGAACAGGGTCTCAAATTTAGAAACCCAACTTATGCTTGCTTAAGGGGAAAGGTGAGTTGGGGTGCTGCATAAAACCAGAGATTGAAATGAGCACAGATAAAGTTCCTTAAGCCAAATATGGAATAGACAAGAGCTACTCCTTGCTCAACGAAATGGACTCAACACCCCATATTAAACGCCTAAGAGTGTACCTGACTAGGAAGTATCTTAAAACCTATGGATTGCTATGTCTCCGAAAGAGAATCAAGCGTGTGCACAGGGGCATAAACGCAGCAGTGATAGGATTGGAGAAGTTTGGTGAGCAAATGAAGACCCTTTGAAGTCATATTGCATGGTACCCATTCCACGGGTCTCAACTCTCCAGGTTTAAGGTATTCTTCCTTCAGCTAAAACATGCATGTGGAACCCAGAGTATGATCAACCGTGTGATCGGTAGACGTGTTCAAATATGTCTCAGTTTTCGTCCCCTGGTACTCGGGTGCAACATTCCAGACGCTTTACTAACACTCTCCCGACTTGGACAGTCATTGCCTTTAACCTCCTGTTTGGCTCAGTTTGCAATTTCTGCGGAAGATGAACAGGAATAGGCAGAACCAATGAGAGACTAGCTGGAGGTGTCTGGACGGGAAAATTTAACTCTCATTTCCCACCAGGAAGAGGAATTAACCAAAGGCTCAGCGTGCCGTGCCGGAACCAGATTAGGGCCTGAAGCCATCCTGCGGTGTTGTGGCCAGCTCACGAGAAAGCGAGTTGAAGAAAGGAGCTCGGGGCACTGTAATTCACAAACCTGCAGAGTTATAAATGACAGCTATCGTCCAAAAATATACTGAAGTAAGGCTGCCAAGAGGACTTGAAAGCGGGGCAGAATTGCAGGAAACCGATTTCAGGAGGTAGACTGGAATTGCATTTAAAGCATAGGAAAAGAGGCAGAACGTCCACAATGATGCACTTGGCCAAAAAGGGCGTATGCGTTTTTTCCTGAATATATTCAGGAAAAAACGCATACGCCCTTTTTGGCCAACCAAGCAAGCTTGCAAAGGAAATCTGCACTACAATGAAGTCTCACTTCCCCCCGGTCAAAAGGGCCATCTGAAAAAAGTGTAAAATCCAGAAAGGCAGGACAGGCCATGGAGAACTGGGAGCCTTGTTATGCTGATGGGCGGGATGTAAATTGCCAACAGCCACTCGGGAGAAGTGTATGGTGTTTCCTGAAACATCTAAAAAACAAAGCAACAGAGCCTAGGGCACTTCCACTTATGGTCCTATAGCTTAGGGAAATTAAACTCAAAAGACACAGCCACCCCAAATGTTGGGACGGCTCTGTTTACAAGAACCTGGTTTATGGTACAAGTTCAATAGCGCAGAAAGTGAAAAATGGATAAAGAAGTTGTGGTACTTACGTACAATGCAGTATCACTCAGCAATGAAATCTATGTCATCAGGCCCGTAGCAGCATAATGAGTGGATTCAGGTACGATGATTCTAACTGAAATAAGTCACACAGAAAAAGAAACATCATAAGATATCACTAATACACGGAATGTAACCTTGGCTACACAGGAACTGAATTACAAAACAGAACAGGGTCTCAAATTTAGAAAACCAACTTATGCTTGCTTAAGGGGAAAGGTGAGTTGGGGTGCTGCATAAAACCAGAGATTGAAATGAGCACAGATAAAGTTCCTTAAGCCAAATATGGAATAGACAAGAGCTACTCCTTGCTCAACGAAATGGACTCAACACCCCATATTAAATGCCTAAGAGTGTACCTGACTAGGAAGTATCTTAAAACCTATGGATTGCTATGTCTCTGAAAGAGAATCAAGTGTGTGTACAGGGGCATAAACGCAGCAGTGATAGGATTGGAGAGGTTCGGTGAGCAAATGAAGACCCTTTGAAGTCATATTGCATGGTACCCATTCCACGGGTCTCAACTCTCCAGGTTTAAGGTATTCTTCCTTCAGCTAAAACATGCATGTGGAACCCAGAGTATGATCAACCGTGTGATCGGGAGACGTGTTCCAATATGTGTCAGTTTTCGTCCCCTGTTACTCGGGCGCAACATTCCAGACGCTTTACTAACACTCTCCCGACTTGGAGAGTCAGTGCCTTTAACCTCCTGTTTGGCCCAGTTTGCAATTTCTGTGGAAGATGAACAGGAATAGGGAGAACCAATGAGAGACTAGCTGGAGGTGTCTGGACGGGCAAATTTAACTCTCATTTCCCACCAGGAAGAGGAATTAACCAAAGGCTCAGTGTGCCGTGCCGGAACCAGATTAGGGCCTGAAGCCATCCTGCGGTGTTGCAGCCAGCTCACGAGAAAGCGAGTTGAAGAAAGGAGCTCAGGGGCACTGTAATTCACAAACCTGCAGAGTTATAAATGACAGCTATCGTCCAAAAATATACTGAAGTAAGGCTGCCAAGAGGACTTGAAAGCGGGGCAGAATTGCAGGAAACCGATTTCAGGAGGTAGACTGGAATTGCATTTAAAGCATAGGAAAAGAGGCAGAACGTCCACAATGATGCACTTGGCCAAAAAGGGCGTATGCGTTTTTTCCTGAATATATTCAGGAAAAAACGCATACGCCCTTTTTGGCCAACCAAGCAAGCTTGCAAAGGAAATCTGCACTACAATGAAGTCTCACTTCCCCCCGGTCAAAAGGGCCATCTGAAAAAAGTGTAAAATCCAGAAAGGCAGGACAGGCCATGGAGAACTGGGAGCCTTGTTATGCTGATGGGCGGGATGTAAATTGCCAACAGCCACTCGGGAGAAGTGTATGGTGTTTCCTGAAACATCTAAAAAACAAAGCAACAGAGCCTAGGGCACTTCCACTTATGGTCCTATAGCTTAGGGAAATTAAAATCAAAAGACAGAGCCACCCCAAAGGTTGGGACGGCTCTGTTTACAAGAACCTGGTTTACGGTACAAGTTCAATATCGCAGAAAGTGAAAAATGGATAAAGAAGTGGTGGTACTTACGTACAATGCAATATCACTCAGCAATGAAATCTATGTCATCAGGCCCGTAGCAGCATAATGAGTGGATTCAGGTACGATGATTCTAACTGAAATAAGTCACACAGAAAAAGAAACATCATAAGATATCACTAATACACGGAATGTAACCTTGGCTACACAGGAACTGAATTACAAAACAGAACAGGGTCTCAAATTTAGAAAACCAACTTATGCTTGCTTAAGGGGAAAGGTGAGTTGGGGTGCTGCATCAAACCAGAGATTGAAATGAGCACAGATAAAGTTCCTTAAGCCAAATATGGAATAGACAAGAGCTACTCCTTGCTCAACGAAATGGACTCAACACCCCATATTAAATGCCTAAGAGTGTACCTGACTAGGAAGTATCTTAAAACCTATGGATTGCTATGTCTCTGAAAGAGAATCAAGTGTGTGTACAGGGGCATAAACGCAGCAGTGATAGGACTGGAGAGGTTCGGTGAGCAAATGAAGACCCTTTGAAGTCATATTGCATGGTACCCATTCCACGGGTCTCAACTCTCCAGGTTTAAGGTATTCTTCCTTCAGCTAAAACATGCATGTGGAACCCAGAGTATGATCAACCGTGTGATCGGGAGACGTGTTCCAATATGTCTCAGTTTTCGTCCCCTGGTACTCGGGTGCAACATTCCAGACGCTTTACTAACACTCTCCCGACTTGGAGAGTCAGTGCCTTTAACCTCCTGTTTGGCCCAGTTTGCAATTTCTGCGGAAGATGAACAGGAATAGGGAGAACCAATGACAGACCAGCTGGAGGTGTCTGGACGGGCAAATTTAACTCTCATTTCCCACCAGGAAGAGGAATTAACCAAAGGCTCAGCGTGCCGTGCCGGAACCAGATTAGGGCCTGAAGCCATCCTGCGGTGTTGCGGCCAGCTCACAAGAAAGCGACTTGAAGAAAGGAGCTCGGGGCACTGTAATTCACAAACCTGTAGAGTTATAAATGACAGCTATCGTCCAAAAATATACTGAAGTAAGGCTGCCAAGAGGACTTGAAAGCGGGGCAGAATTGCAGGAAACCGATTTCAGGAGGTAGACTGGAATTGCATTTAAAGCATAGGAAAAGAGGCAGAACGTCCACAATGATGCACTTGGCCAAAAAGGGCGTATGCGTTTTTTCCTGAATATATTCAGGAAAAAACGCATACGCCCTTTTTGGCCAACCAAGCAAGCTTGCAAAGGAAATCTGCACTACAATGAAGTCTCACTTCCCCCCGGTCAAAAGGGCCATCTGAAAAAAGTGTAAAATCCAGAAAGGCAGGACAGGCCATGGAGAACTGGGAGCCTTGTTATGCTGATGGGCGGGATGTAAATTGCCAACAGCCACTCGGGAGAAGTGTATGGTGTTTCCTGAAACATCTAAAAAACAAAGCAACAGAGCCTAGGGCACTTCCACTTATGGTCCTATAGCTTAGGGAAATTAAAATCAAAAAGACACAGCCACCCCAAAGTTTGGGACGGCTCTGTTTACAAGAACCTGGTTTACGGTACAAGTTCAATATCGCAGAAAGTGAAAAATGGATAAAGAAGTTGTGGTACTTACGTACAATGCAATATCACTCAGCAATGAAATCTATGTCATCAGGCCCGTAGCAGCATAATGAGTGGATTCAGGTATGATGATTCTAACTGAAATAATTCACACAGGAAAAGAAACATCATAAGATATCACTAATACACGGAATGTAAACTTGGCTACATAGGAACTGAATTACAAAACAGAACACTGTCTCAAATTCAGAAAACCAACTTACGCTTGCTTAAGGGGAAAGGTGAGTTGGGGTGCTGCATAAAACCAGAGATTGAAATGAGCACAGATAGAGTTCCTTAAGCCAAATATGGAATAGACAAGAGCTACTCCTTGCTCAACGAAATGGATTCAACACCCCATATTAAACACCTAAGAATGTACCTGACTAGGAATTATCTTAAAACCTATGGATTGCTATGTCTCCAAAAGAGAATGAAGCGTGTGTGCAGGGGCATAAACGCAGCAGTGATAGGATTGGAGAGGTTCGGTGAGCAAATGAAGACCCTTTGAAGTCATATTGCATGGTACCCATTCCACGGGTCTCAACTCTCCAGGTTTAAGGTATTCTTCCTTCAGCTAAAACATGCATGTGGAACCCAGAGTATGATCAACCGTGTGATCGGGAGACGTGTTCCAATATGTCTCAGTTTTCGTCCCCTGGTACCCGGGTGCAACATTCCAAACGCTTTACTAACACTCTCCCGGCTTGGAGAGTCAGTGCCTTTAAACTCCTGTTTGGCCCAGTTTGCAATTTCTGCAGAAGATGAACAGGAATAGGCAGAACCAATGACAGACCAGCTGGAGGTGTCTGGACGGGCAAATTTAACTCTCATTTCCCACCAGGAAGAGGAATTAAACAAAGGTTCAGCGTGCCGTGCCGGAACCAGATTAGGGCCTGAAGCCATCCTGCGGTGTTGCAGCCAGCTCACAAGAAAGCGACTTGAAGAAAGGAGCTCGGGGCACTGTAATTCACAAACCTGCAGAGTTATAAATGACAGCTATCGTCCAAAAATATACTGAAGTAAGGCTGCCAAGAGGACTTGAAAGCGGGGCAGAATTGCAGGAAACCGATTTCAGGAGGTAGACTGGAATTGCATTTAAAGCATAGGAAAAGAGGCAGAACGTCCACAATGATGCACTTGGCCAAAAAGGGCGTATGCGTTTTTTCCTGAATATATTCAGGAAAAAACGCATACGCCCTTTTTGGCCAACCAAGCAAGCTTGCAAAGGAAATCTGCACTACAGTGAAGTCTCACTTCCCCCCGGTCAAAAGGGCCATCTGAAAAAAGTGTAAAATCCAGAAAGGCAGGACAGGCCATGGAGAACTGGGAGCCTTGTTATGCTGATGGGCGGGATGTAAATTGCCAACAGCCACTCGGGAGAAGTGTATGGTGTTTCCTGAAACATCTAAAAAACAAAGCAACAGAGCCTAGGGCACTTCCACTTATGGTCCTATAGCTTAGGGAAATTAAAATCAAAAGACACAGCCACCCCAAAGGTAGGGACGGCTCTGTTTACAAGAACCTGGTTTACGGTACAAGTTCAATATCGCAGAAAGTGAAAAATGGATAAAGAAGTTGTGGTACTTACGTACAATGCAATATCACTCAGCAATGAAATCTATGTCATCAGCCCCGTAGCAGCATAATGAGTGGATTCAGGTATGATGATTCTAACTGAAATAAGTCACACAGAAAAAGAAACATCATAAGATATCACTAATACACGGAATGTAACCTTGGCTACACAGGAACTGAATTACAAAACAGAACAGGGTCTCAAATTTAGAAAACCAACTTATGCTTGCTTAAGGGGAAAGGTGAGTTGGGGTGCTGCATAAAACCAGAGATTGAAATGAGCACAGATAAAGTTCCATAAGCCAAATATGGAATAGACAAGAGCTACTCCTTGCTCAACGAAATGGATTCAACACCCCATATTAAACACCTAAAAATATACCTGACTAGGAAGTATCTTAAAACCTATGGATTGCTATGTCTCCGAAAGAGAATCAAGCGTTTGTGCAGGGGCATAAACGCAGCAGTGATAGGATTGGAGAGGTTCGGTGAGCAAATGAAGATCCTTTGAAGTCATATTGCATGGTACCCATTCCACGGGTCTCAACTCTCCAGGTTTAAGGTATTCTTCCTTCAGCTAAAACATGCATGTGGAACCCAGAGTATGATCAACCGTGTGATCGGGAGACGTGTTCAAATATATCTCAGTTTTCGTCCCCTGGTACTCGGGTGCAACATTCCAGACGCTTTACTAACCCTCTCCCGACTTGGAGAGTCAGCGCCTTTAATCTCCTGTTTGGCCCAGTTTGCAATTTCTGCGGAAGATGAACAGGAATAGGGAGAACCAATGAGAGACTAGCTGGAGGTGTGTGGACGGGCAAATTTAACTCTCATTTCACACCAGGAAGAGGAATTAACCAAAGGCTCAGCGTGTCGTGCCGGAACCAGATTAGGGCCTGAAGCCATCCTGCGGGGTTGCGGCCAGCTCACGAGAAAGCGAGTTGAAGAAAGGAGCTCAGGGGCACTGTAATTCACAAACCTGCAGAGTTATAAATGACAGCTATCGTCCAAAATATACTGAAGTAAGGCTGCCAAGAGGACTTGAAAGTGGGGCAGAATTGCAGGAAACCGATTTCAGGAGGTAGACTGGAATTGCATTTAAAGCATAGGAAAAGAGGCAGAACGTCCACAATGATGCACTTGGCCAAAAAGGGCGTATGCGTTTTTTCCTGAATATATTCAGGAAAAAACGCATACGCCCTTTTTGGCCAACCAAGCAAGCTTGCAAAGGAAATCTGCACTACAATGAAGTCTCACTTCCCCCCGGTCAAAAGGGCCATCTGAAAAAAGTGTAAAATCCAGAAAGGCAGGACAGGCCATGGAGAACTGGGAGCCTTGTTATGCTGATGGGCGGGATGTAAATTGCCAACAGCCACTCTGGAGAAGTGTTTGGTGTTTCCTGAAACATCTAAAAAACAAAGCAACAGAGCCTAGGGCACTTTCACTTATGGTACTATAGTTTAGGACAATTAAAATCAAAAAGACACAGCCACCCCAAAGTTTGGGATGGCTCTATTTACAAGAACCTCATATACGGTACAAGTTCAATATCGCAGAAAGTGAAAAATGGATAAAGAAGTTGTGGTACTTACGTACAATGCAATATCACTCAGCAATGAAATCTATGTCATCAGGCCCGTAGCAGCATAATGAGTGGACTAAGTACGATGAATCTAACTGAAATAAGTCACACAGAAAAAGAAACATCATAAGGTATCACTAATACACGGAATGTAAACTTGGCTACACAGGAACTGAATTCCAAAACAGAACAGGGTCTCAAATTTAGAAAACCAACTTATACTTGCTTAAGGGGAAAGGTGAGTTGGGGTGCTGCATAAAACCAGAGATTGAAATGAGCACAGATAAAGTTCCTTAAGCCAAATATGGAATAGACAAGAGCTACTCCTTGCTCAACGAAATGGACTCAACACCCCATATTCAACGCCTAGGAATATACCTGACTAGTAAGAATCATAAAACCTATGGATTTATATATCTCTGTAAGAGAATCAAAAGTGTGTACAGCGGCATTAAAGCAGTGAATATCAGGTAAATCCCATAATAAAAATAAATTTCTTATACAAAACACAATGACAGTGAAATAGAGAGAAATACTTAAGTAATTCATTCAAGGCTTCTGATGCAACCTGCATTTACCACATCTACACCCAGAGCTGGATGACACATAAGGCTGGACACTTGGGGCTCATAAGATTGGTGAGGTTCGGTGAGCAAATGAAGACCTTTGAAGTCATATTGCATGGTACCCATTCCATGGGTCTCAACTCTCCAGGTTTAAGGGATACTTCGTTCAGCAAAACATGCATGTGGAACCCAGAGTATGATCCACCATGTGATCGAGAAACATATTCAAATGTGTCTCACTTTTCGTTCCTGGTACTCGGGTGCAACATGCCAGACGCTTTACTAACACTCTCCCGACTTGGAGAGTCAGTGCCTTTAACCTCCTGTTTGTCCCAGTTTGCAATTTCTGCGGAAAATGAACAGGAAAAGGGAGAACCAATGACAGACTAGCTGGAGGTGTCTGGATGGGCAAATTTAACTCTCATTTCCCACCAGGAAGAGGAATTAACCAAAGGCTCAGCGTGCCGTGCCGGAACCAGATTAGGGCCTGAAGCCATCCTGCGGTGTTGCGGCCAGCTCACGAGAAAGCGAGTTGAAGAAAGGAGCTCAGGGGCACTGTAATTCACAAACCTGCAGAGTTATAAATGACAGCTATCGTCCAAAAATATACTGAAGTAAGGCTGCCAAGAGGACTTGAAAGCGGGGCAGAATTGCAGGAAACCGATTTCAGGAGGTAGACTGGAATTGCATTTAAAGCATAGGAAAAGAGGCAGAACGTCCACAATGATGCACTTGGCCAAAAAGGGCGTATGCGTTTTTTCCTGAATATATTCAGGAAAAAACGCATACGCCCTTTTTGGCCAACCAAGCAAGCTTGCAAAGGAAATCTGCACTACAGTGAAGTCTCACTTCCCCCCGGTCAAAAGGGCCATCTGAAAAAAGTGTAAAATCCAGAAAGGCAGGACAGGCCATGGAGAACTGGGAGCCTTGTTATGCTGATGGGCGGGATGTAAATTGCCAACAGCCACTCGGGAGAAGTGTATGGTGTTTCCTGAAACATCTAAAAAACAAAGCAACAGAGCCTAGGGCACTTCCACTTATGGTCCTATAGCTTAGGGAAATTAAAATCAAAAGACAGAGCCACCCCAAAGGTTGGGACGGCTCTGTTTACAAGAACCTGGTTTACGGTACAAGTTCAATATCGCAGAAAGTGAAAAATGGATAAAGAAGTGGTGGTACTTACGTACAATGCAATATCACACAGCAATGAAATCTATGTCATCAGGCCCGTAGCAGCATAATGAGTGGATTCAGGTATGATGATTCTAACTGAAATAAGTCACACAGAAAAAGAAACATCATAAGATATCACTAATACACGGAATGTAAACTTGGCTACACAGGAACTGAATTGCAAAACAGAACAGGGTCTCAAATTTAGAAAACCAACTTATGCTTGCTTAAGGGGAAAGGTGAGTTGGGGTGCTGCATAAAACCAGAGATTGAAATGAGCACAGATAAAGTTCCTTAAGCCAAGTATGGAATAGACAAGAGCTACTCCTTGCTCAAGGAAATGGACTCAACACCCCATATTAAACGCCTAAGAATGAACCTGACTAGGAAGTATCTTAAAACCTATGGATTGCTATGTCTCCGAAAGAGAATCAAGCGTGTGTACAGGGGCATAAACGCAGCAGTGATAGATCTGGAGAGGTTCGGTGAGCAAATGAAGACCCTTTGAAGTCATATTGCATGGTACCCATTCCATGGGTCTCAACTCTCCAGGTTTCAGGTATTCTTCCTTCAGCTAAAACATGCATGTGGAACCCAGAGTATGATCAACCATGTGATCGGGAGATGTGTTCCAATATGTCTCAAGTTTCGTCCCCTGGTACTCGGGTGCAACATTCCAGATGCCTTACTAACACTCTCCCGACTTGGAGAGTCAGTGCCTTTAACCTCCTGTTTGGCCCAGTTTGCAATTTCTGCGGAAGATGAACAGGAATAGGGAGAACCAATGACAGACTAGCTGGAGGTGTCTGGACGGGCAAATTTAACTCTCATTTCCCACCAGGAAGAGGAATTAACCAAAGGCTCAGCGTGCCGTGCCGGAACCAGATTAGGGCCTGAAGCCATCCTGCGGTGTTGCGGCCAGCTCACGAGAAAGCGAGTTGAAGAAAGGAGCTCAGGGGCACTGTAATTCACAAACCTGCAGAGTTATAAATGACAGCTATCGTCCAAAAATATACTGAAGTAAGGCTGCCAAGAGGACTTGAAAGCGGGGCAGAATTGCAGGAAACCGATTTCAGGAGGTAGACTGGAATTGCATTTAAAGCATAGGAAAAGAGGCAGAACGTCCACAATGATGCACTTGGCCAAAAAGGGCGTATGCGTTTTTTCCTAAATATATTCAGGAAAAAACGCATACGCCCTTTTTGGCAACCAGGCAAGCTTGCAAAGGAAATCTGCACTACAATGAAGTCTCACTTCCCCCCGGTCAAAAGGGCCATCTGAAAAAAGTGTAAAATCCAGAAAGGCAGGACAGGCCATGGAGAACTGGGAGCCTTGTTATGCTGATGGGCGGGATGTAAATTGCCAACAGCCACTCGGGAGAAGTGTATGGTGTTTCCTGAAACATCTAAAAAACAAAGCAACAGAGCCTAGGGCACTTCCACTTATGGTCCTATAGCTTAGGGAAATTAAAATCAAAAGACACAGCCACCCCAAAGGTTGGGACGGCTCTGTTTACAAGAACCTGGTTTACGGTACAAGTTCAATATCGCAGAAAGTGAAAAATGGATAAAGAAGTTGTGGTACTTACGTACAATGCAATATCACTCAGCAAGGAAATCTATGTCATCAGGCCCGTAGCAGCATAATGAGTGGATTCAGGTATGATGATTCTAACTGAAATAAGTCACACAGAAAAAGAAACATCATAAGATATCACTAATACACGGAATGTAAACTTGGCTACACAGGAACTGAATTCCAAAACAGAACAGGGTCTCAAATTTAGAAAACCAACTTATGCTTGCTTAAGGGGAAAGGTGAGTTGGGGTGCTGCATAAAACCAGAGATTGAAATGAGCACAGATAAAGTTCCTTAAGCCAAATATGGAATAGACAAGAGCTACTCCTTGCTCAACGAAATGGATTCAACACCCCATATTAAACACCCAAGAATATACCTGACTAGGAAGTATCTTAAAACCTATGGATTGCTATGTCTCCGAAAGAGAATCAAGCGTTTGTGCAGGGGCATAAACGCAGCAGTGATAGGATTGGAGAGGTTCGGTGAGCAAATGAAGATCCTTTGAAGTCATATTGCATGGTACCCATTCCACGGGTCTCAACTCTCCAGGTTTAAGGTATTCTTCCTTCAGCTAAAACATGCATGTGGAACCCAGAGTATGATCAACCATGTGATCGGGAGATGTGTTCCAGTATGTCTCAGTTTTCGTCCCCTGGTACTCGGGTGCAACATTCCAGACACTTTACTAACACTCTCCCGACTTGGAGAGTCAGTGCCTTTAACCTCCTGTTTGGCCCAGTTTGCAATTTCTGCGGAAGATGAACAGGAATAGGGAGAACCAATGACAGACTAGCTGGAGGTGTCTGGACGGGCAAATTTAACTCTCATTTCCCACCAGGAAGAGGAATTAACCAAAGGCTCAGCATGCCGTGCCGGAAACAGATTAGGGCCTGAAGCCATCCTGCGGTGTTGCGGCCAGCTCACGAGAAAGCGAGTTGAAGAAAGGAGCTCAGGGGCACTGTAATTCACAAACCTGCAGAGTTATAAATGACAGCTATCGTCCAAAAATATACTGAAGTAAGGCTGCCAAGAGGACTTGAAAGCGGGGCAGAATTGCAGGAAACCGATTTCAGGAGGTAGACTGGAATTGCATTGAAAGCATAGGAAAAGAGGCAGAACGTCCACAATGATACACTTGGCCAAAAAGGGCGTATGCGTTTTTTCCTAAATATATTCAGGAAAAAACGCATACGCCCTTTTTGGCCAACCAAGCAAGGTTGCAAAGGAAATCTGCACTACAATGAAGTCTCACTTCCCCCCGGTCAAAAGGGCCATCTGAAAAAAGTGTGAAATCCAGAAAGGCAGGACAGGCCATGGAGAACTGGGAGCCTTGTTATGCTGATGGGCGGGATGTAAATTGCCAACAGCCACTCGGGAGAAGTGTATGGTGTTTCCTGAAACATCTAAAAAACAAAGCAACAGAGCCTAGGGCACTTCCACTTATGGTCCTATAGCTTAGGGAAATTAAAATCAAAAAGACAGAGCCACCCTAAAGGTTGGGACGGCTCTGTTTACTAGAAACTCATTTACGGTACAAGTTCAATATCTCAGAAATTGAAAAATGGATAAAGAAGTTGTGGTACTTACGTACAATGCAATATCACTCAGCAATGAAATCTATGTCATCAGGCCCATAGCAGCATAATAAGTGGATTCAGGTATGATGATTCTAACTGAAATAAGTCACACAGAAACAGAAACATCATAAGATATCACTAATACACGGAATGTAAACTTGGCTACATAGGTACTGAATTACAATACAGAACAGGGTCTCAAATTTAGAAAACCAACTTATGCTTGCTTAAGGGGAAAGGTGAGTTGGGGTGCTGCATAAAACCAGAGATTGAATTGAGCACAGATAAAGTTCCTTAAGCCAAATATGGAATAGACAAGAGCTACTCCTTGCTCAACGAAATGGACTCAACACCCCATATTAAATGCCTAAGAGTGTACCTGACTAGGAAGTATCTTAAAACCTATGGATTGCTATGTCTCCGAAAGAGAATCAAGCGTGTGTACAGGGGCATAAACGCAGCAGTGATAGGACTGGAGAGGTTCGGTGAGCAAATGAAGACCCTTTGAAGTCATATTGCATGGTACCCATTCCACGGGTCTCAACTCTCCAGGTTTAAGGTATTCTTCCTTCAGCTAAAACATGCATGTGGAACCCAGAGTATGATCAACCGTGTGATCGGTAGACGTGTTCAAATATGTCTCAGTTTTCGTCCCCTGGTTCTCGGGTGCAACATTCCAGACGCTTTACTAACACTCTCCCGACTTGGACAGTCAGTGCCTTTAACCTCCTGTTTGGCCCAGTTTGCAATTTCTGCGGAAGATGAACAGGAATAGGCAGAACCAATGAGAGAGTAGCTGGAGGTGTCTGGACGGGCAAATTTAACTCTCATTTCCCACCAGGAAGAGGAATTAACCAAAGGCTCAGCGTGCCGTGCCGGAACCAGATTAGGGCCTGAAGCCATCCTGCGGTGTTGCGGCCAGCTCACGAGAAAGCGAGTTGAAGAAAGGAGCTCAGGGGCACTGTAATTCACAAACCTGCAGAGTTATAAATGACAGCTATCGTCCAAAAATATACTGAAGTAAGGCTGCCAAGAGGACTTGAAAGCGGGGCAGAATTGCAGGAAACCGATTTCAGGAGGTAGACTGGAATTGCATTTAAAGCATAGGAAAAGAGGCAGAACGTCCACAATGATGCACTTGGCCAAAAAGGGCGTATGCGTTTTTTCCTGAATATATTCAGGAAAAAACGCATACGCCCTTTTTGGCCAACCAAGCAAGCTTGCAAAGGAAATCTGCACTACAATGAAGTCTCACTTCCCCCCGGTCAAAAGGGCCATCTGAAAAAAGTGTAAAATCCAGAAAGGCAGGACAGGCCATGGAGAACTGGGAGCCTTGTTATGCTGATGGGCGGGATGTAAATTGCCAACAGCCACTCGGGAGAAGTGTATGGTGTTTCCTGAAACATCTAATAAACAAAGCAACAGAGCCTAGGGCACTTCCACTTATGGTCCTATAGCTTAGGGAAATTAAAATCAAAAAGACACAGCCACCCCAAAGGTTGGGGCGGCTCTGTTTACAAGAACCTGGTTTACGGTACAAGTTCAATATCGCAGAAAGTGAAAAATGGATAAAGAAGTTGTGGTACTTACGTACAATGCAGTATCACTCAGCAATGAAATCTATGTCATCAGGCCCGTAGCAGCATAATAAGTGGATTCAGGTATGATGATTTTAACTGAAATAAGTCACACAGAAACAGAAACATCATAAGATATCACTAATACACGGAATGTAACCTTGGCTACACAGGAACTGAATTCCAAAACAGAACAGGGTCTCAAATTTAGAAAACCAACTTATGCTTGCTTAAGGGGAAAGGTGAGTTGGGGTGCTGCATAAAACCAGAGATTGAAATGAGCACAGATAAAGTTCCATAAGCCAAATATGGAATAGACAAGAGCTACTCCTTGCTCAACGAAATGGACTCAACACCCCATATTAAATGCCTAAGAGTGTACCTGACTAGGAAGTATCTTAAAACCTATGGATTGCTATGTCTCTGAAAGAGAATTAAGTGTGTGTACAGGGGCATAAACGCAGCAGTGATAGGATTGGAGAGGTTCGTTGAGCAAATGAAGATCCTTTGAAGTCATATTGCATGGTACCCATTCCACGGGTCTCAACTCTCCAGGTTTAAGGTATTCTTCCTTCAGCTAAAACATGCATGTGGAACCCAGAGTATGATCAACCATGTGATCGGGAAATGTGTTCCAGTATGTCTCAGTTTTCGTCCCCTGGTACTCGGGTGCAACATTCCAGACGCTTTACTAACACTCTCCCGACTTGGAGAGTCAGTGCCTTTAACCTCCTGTTTGGCCCAGTTTGCAATTTCTGCGGAAGATGAACAGGAATAGGGAGAACCAATGAGAGACTAGCGGGAGGTGTCTGGACGGGCAAATTTAACTCTCATTTCCCACCAGGAAGAGGAATTAGCCAAAGGCTCAGCGTGCCGTGCCGGAACCAGATTACGGCCTGAAGCCATCCTGCGGTGTTGCGGCCAGCTCACGAGAAAGCGAGTTGAAGAAAGGAGCTCAGGGGCACTGTAATTCACAAACCTGCAGAGTTATAAATGACAGCTATCGTCCAAAAATATACTGAAGTAAGGCTGCCAAGAGGACTTGAAAGCGGGGCAGAATTGCAGGAAACCGATTTCAGGAGGTAGACTGGAATTGCATTTAAAGCATAGGAAAAGAGGCAGAACGTCCACAATGATGCACTTGGCCAAAAAGGGCGTATGCGTTTTTTCCTAAATATATTCAGGAAAAAACGCATACGCCCTTTTTGGCCAACCAAGCAAGCTTGCAAAGGAAATCTGCACTACAATGAAGTCTCACTTCCCCCCGGTCAAAAGGGCCATCTGAAAAAAGTGTGAAATCCAGAAAGGCAGGACAGGCCATGGAGAACTGGGAGCCTTGTTATGCTGATGGGCGGGATGTAAATTGCCAACAGCCACTCGGGAGAAGTGTATGGTGTTTCCTGAAACATCTAAAAAACAAAGCAACAGAGCCTAGGGCACTTCCACTTATGGTCCTATAGCTTAGGGAAATTAAAATCAAAAAGACAGAGCCACCCAAAAGGTTGGGACGGCTCTGTTTACTAGAAACTCATTTACGGTACAAGTTCAATATCTCAGAAAGTGAAAAATGGATAAAGAAGTTGTGGTACTTACGTACAATGCAGTATCACTCAGCAATGAAATCTATGTCATCAGGACCGTAGCAGCATAATGAGTGGATTCAGGTATGATGATTCTAACTGAAATAAGTCACACAGAAAAAGAAACATCATAAGATATCACTAATACACGGAATGTAACCTTGGCTACACAGGAACTGAATTACAAAACAGAACAGGGTCTCAAATTTAGAAAACCAACTTATGCTTGCTTAAGGGGAAAGGTGAGTTGGGGTGCTGCATAAAACCAGAGATTGAAATGAGCACAGATAAAGTTCCTTTAGCCAAATATGGAATAGACAAGAGCTACTCCTTGCTCAACGAAATGGATTCAACACCCCATATTAAACACCTAAAAATATACCTGACTAGGAAGTATCTTAAAACCTGTGGATTGCTATGTCTCCGAAAGAGAATCAAGCGTGTGTGCAGGGGCATAAACGCAGCAGTGATAGGATTGGAGAGGTTCGGTGAGCAAATGAAGACCCTTTGAAGTCATATTGCATGGTACCCATTCCACGGGTCTCAACTCTCCAGGTTTAAGGTATTCTTCCTTCAGCTAAAACATGCATGAGGAACCCAGAGTATGATCAACCGTGTGATCGGGAGGCGTGTTCCAATATGTGTCAGTTTTCGTCCCCTGGTACTCGGGTGCAACATTCCAGACGCTTTACTAACACTCTCCCGACTTGGAGAGTCAGTGCCTTTAACCTCCTGTTTGGCCCAGTTTGCAATTTCTGCGGAAGATGAACAGGAATAGGGAGAACCAATGAGAGACTAGCTGGAGGTGTCTGGACGGGCAAATTTAACTCTCATTTCCCACCAGGAAGAGGAATTAACCAAAGGCTCAGCGTGCCGTGCTGCAACCAGATTAGGGCCTGAAGCAATCCTGCGGTGTTGCGGCCAGCTCTCGAGAAAGCGAGTTGAAGAAAGGAGCTCAGGGGCACTGTAATTCACAAACCTGCAGAGTTATAAATGATAGCTATCATCCAAAAATATACTGAAGTAAGGCTGCCAAGAGGACTTGAAAGCGGGGCAGAATTGCAGGAAACCGATTTCAGGAGGTAGACTGGAATTGCATTTAAAGCATAGGAAAAGAGGCAGAACGTCCACAATGATGCACTTGGCCAAAAAGGGCGTATGCGTTTTTTCCTAAATATATTCAGGAAAAAACGCATACGCCCTTTTTGGCCAACCAAGCAAGCTTGCAAAGGAAATCTGCACTACAATGAAGTCTCACTTCCCCCCGGTCAAAAGGGCCATCTGAAAAAAGTGTAAAATCCAGAAAGGCAGGACAGGCCATGGAGAACTGGGAGCCTTGTTATGCTGATGGGCGGGATGTCAATTGCCAACAGCCACTCGGGAGAAGTGTATGGTGTTTCCTGAAACATCTAAAAAACAAAGCAACAGAGCCTAGGGCACTTCCACTTATGGACCTATAGCTTAGGGAAATTAAAATCAAAAGACACAGCCACCCCAAAGGTTGGGACGGCTCTGTTTACAAGAACCTGGTTTACGGTACAAGTTCAATATCGCAGAAAGTGAAAAATGGATAAAGAAGTTGTGGTACTTACGTACAATGCAATATCACTCAGCAAGGAAATCTATGTCATCAGGCCCGTAGCAGCATAATGAGTGGATTCAGGTATGATGATTCTAACTGAAATAAGTCACACAGAAAAAGAAACATCATAAGATATCACTAATACACGGAATGTAAACTTGGCTACACAGGAACTGAATTCCAAAACAGAACAGGGTCTCAAATTTAGAAACCCAACTTATGCTTGCTTAAGGGGAAAGGTGAGTTGGGGTGCTGCATAAAACCAGAGATTGAAATGAGCACAGATAAATTTCCTTAAGCCAAATATGGAATAGACAAGAGCTACTCCTTGCTCAACGAAATGGATTCAACACCCCATATAAACACCCAAGAATATACCTGACTAGGAAGTATCTTAAAACGTATGGATTGCTATGTCTCCGAAAGAGAATCAAGCGTGTGTGCAGGAGCATAAACGCAGCAGTGATAGGATTGGAGAGGTTCGGTGAGCAAATGAAGACCCTTTGAAGTCATATTGCATGGTACCCATTCCACGGGTCTCAACTCTCCAGGTTTAAGGTATTCTTCCTTCAGCTAAAACATGCATGTGGAACCCAGAGTATGATCAACCGTGTGATCGGGAGACGTGTTCCAATATGTGTCAGTTTTCGTCCCCTGGTACTCGGGTGCAACATTCCAGACGCTTTATTAACACTCTCCCGACTTGGAGAGTCAGTGCCTTTAACCTCCTGTTTGGCCCAGTTTGCAATTTCTGCGGAAGATGAACAGGAATAGGGAGAACCAATGACAGACTAGCTGGAGGTGTCTGGACGGGCAAATTTAACTCTCATTTCGCACCAGGAAGAGGAATTAACCAAAGGCTCAGCGTGCCGTGCCGGAACCAGATTAGGGCCTGAAGCCATCCTGCGGTGTTGCGGCCAGCTCACGAGAAAGCGAGTTGAAGAAAGGAGCTCAGGGGCACTGTAATTCACAAACCTGCAGAGTTATAAATGACAGCTATCGTCCAAAAATATACTGAAGTAAGGCTGCCAAGAGGACTTGAAAGCGGGGCAGAATTGCAGGAAACCGATTTCAGGAGGTAGACTGGAATTGCATTGAAAGCATAGGAAAAGAGGCAGAACGTCCACAATGATGCACTTGGCCAAAAAGGGCGTATGCGTTTTTTCCTGAATATATTCAGGAAAAAACGCATACGCCCTTTTTGGCCAACCAAGCAAGCTTGCAAAGGAAATCTGCACTACAATGAAGTCTCACTTCCCCCCGGTCAAAAGGGCCATCTGAAAAAAGTGTAAAATCCAGAAAGGCAGGACAGGCCATGGAGAACTGGGAGCCTTGTTATGCTGATGGGCGGGATGTAAATTGCCAACAGCCACTCGGGAGAAGTGTATGGTGTTTCCTGAAACATCTAAAAAACAAAGCAACAGAGCCTAGGGCACTTCCACTTATGGTCCTATAGCTTAGGGAAATTAAAATCAAAAGACACAGCCACCCCAAAGGTTGGGACGGCTCTGTTTACAAGAACCTGGTATACGGTACAAGTTCAATATCGCAGAAAGTGAAAAATGGATAAAGAAGTTGTGGTACTTACGTACAATGCAGTATCACTCAGCAATGAAATCTATGTCATCAGGCCCGTAGCAGCATAATGAGTGGATTCAGGTACGATGATTCTAACTGAAATAAGTCACACAGAAAAAGAAACATCATAAGATATCACTAATACACGGAATGTAAACTTGGCTACAAAGGAACTGAATTACAAAACAGAACAGGGTCTCAAATTTAGAAACCCAACTTATGCTTGCTTAAGGGGAAAGGTGAGTTGGGGTGCTGCATAAAACCAGAGATTGAAATGAGCACAGATAAAGTTCCTTAAGCCAAATATGGAATAGACAAGAGCTACTCCTTGCTCAACGAAATGGACTCAACACCCCATATTAAATGCCTAAGAGTGTACCTGACTAGGAAGTATCTTAAAACCTATGGATTGCTATGTCTCTGAAAGAGAATCAAGTGTGTGTACAGGGGCATAAACGCAGCAGTGATAGGATTGGAGAGGTTCGGTGAGCAAATGAAGACCCTTTGAAGTCATATTGCATGGTACCCATTCCACGGGTCTCAACTCTCCAGGTTTAAGGTATTCTTCCTTCAGCTAAAACATGCATGTGGAACCCAGAGTATGATCAACCGTGTGATCGGGAGACGTGTTCCAATATGTCTCAGTTTTCGTCCCCTGGTACTCGGGTGCAACATTCCAGACGCTTTACTAACACTCTCCCGACTTGGAGAGTCAGTGCCTTTAACCTCCTGTTTGGCCCAGTTTGCAATTTCTGCGGAAGATGAACAGGAATAGGGAGAACCAATGACAGACTAGCTGGAGGTGTCTGGACAGGCAAATTTAACTCTCATTTCCCACCAGGAAGAGGAATTAACCAAAGGCTCAGCGTGCCGTGCCGGAACCAGATTAGGGCCTGAAGCCATCCTGCGGTGTTGCGGCCAGCTCACGAGAAAGCGAGTTGAAGAAAGGAGCTCAGGGGCACTGTAATTCACAAACCTGCAGAGTTATAAATGACAGCTATCGTCCAAAAATATACTGAAGTAAGGCTGCCAAGAGGACTTGAAAGCGGGGCAGAATTGCAGGAAACCGATTTCAGGAGGTAGACTGGAATTGCATTTAAAGCATAGGAAAAGAGGCAGAACGTCCACAATGATGCACTTGGCCAAAAAGGGCGTATGCGTTTTTTCCTGAATATATTCAGGAAAAAACGCATACGCCCTTTTTGGCCAACCAAGCAAGCTTGCAAAGGAAATCTGCACTACAATGAAGTCTCACTTCCCCCCGGTCAAAAGGGCCATCTGAAAAAAGTGTAAAATCCAGAAAGGCAGGACAGGCCATGGAGAACTGGGAGCCTTGTTATGCTGATGGGCGGGATGTAAATTGCCAACAGCCACTCGGGAGAAGTGTATGGTGTTTCCTGAAACATCTAAAAAACAAAGCAACAGAGCCTAGGGCACTTCCACTTATGGTCCTATAGCTTAGGGAAATTAAAATCAAAAGACACAGCCACCCCAAAGGTTGGGACGGCTCTGTTTACAAGAACCTGGTTTACGGTACAAGTTCAATATCGCAGAAAGTGAAAAATGGATAAAGAAGTTGTGGTACTTACGTACAATGCAGTATCACTCAGCAATGAAATCTATGTCATCAGGCCCGTAGCAGCATAATGAGTGGATTCAGGTATGATGATTCTAACTGAAATAAGTCACACAGGAAAAGAAACATCATAAGATATCACTAATACACGGAATGTAACCTTCCCTACACAGGAACTGAATTACAAAACAGAACAGGGTCTCAAATTTAGAAACCCAACTTATGCTTGCTTAAGGGGAAAGGTGAGTTGGGGTGCTGCATAAAACCAGAGATTGAAATGAGCACAGATAAAGTTCCTTAAGCCAAATATGGAATAGACAAGAGCTACTCCTTGCTCAACGAAATGGACTCCACACCCCATATTAAACGCCTAAGAGTGTACCTGACTAGGAAGTATCTTAAAACCTATGGATTGCTATGTCTCCGAAAGAGAATCAAGCGTGTGCACAGGGGCATAAACGCAGCAGTGATAGGATTGGAGAAGTTTGGTGAGCAAATGAAGACCCTTTGAAGTCATATTGCATGGTACCCATTCCACGGGTCTCAACTCTCCAGGTTTAAGGTATTCTTCCTTCAGCTAAAACATGCATGTGGAACCCAGAGTATGATCAACCGTGTGATCGGTAGACGTGTTCAAATATGTCTCAGTTTTCGTCCCCTGGTACTCGGGTGCAACATTCCAGACGCTTTACTAACACTCTCCCGACTTGGACAGTCAGTGCCTTTAACCTCCTGTTTGGCCCAGTTTGCAATTTCTGCGGAAGATGAACAGGAATAGGCAGAACCAATGAGAGACTAGCTGGAGGTGTCTGGACGGGAAAATTTAACTCTCATTTCCCACCAGGAAGAGGAATTAACCAAAGGCTCAGCGTGCCGTGCCGGAACCAGATTAGGGCCTGAAGCCATCCTGCGGTGTTGTGGCCAGCTCACAAGAAAGCGACTTGAAGAAAGGAGCTCAGGGGCACTGTAATTCACAAACCTGCAGAGTTATAAATGACAGCTATCGTCCAAAAATATACTGAAGTAAGGCTGCCAAGAGGACTTGAAAGCGGGCCAGAATTGCAGGAAACCGATTTCAGGAGGTAGACTGGAATTGCATTTAAAGCATAGGAAAAGAGGCAGAACGTCCACAATGATGCACTTGGCCAAAAAGGGCGTATGCGTTTTTTCCTGAATATATTCAGGAAAAAACGCATACGCCCTTTTTGGCCAACCAAGCAAGCTTGCAAAGGAAATCTGCACTACAATGAAGTCTCACTTCCCCCCGGTCAAAAGGGCCATCTGAAAAAAGTGTAAAATCCAGAAAGGCAGGACAGGCCATGGAGAACTGGGAGCCTTGTTATGCTGATGGGCGGGATGTAAATTGCCAACAGCCACTCGGGAGAAGTGTATGGTGTTTCCTGAAACATCTAAAAAACAAAGCAACAGAGCCTAGGGCACTTCCACTTATGGTCCTATAGCTTAGGGAAATTAAAATCAAAAAGACACAGCCACCCCAAAGGTTGGGGCGGCTCTGTTTACAAGAACCTGGTTTACGGTACAAGTTCAATATCGCAGAAAGTGAAAAATGGATAAAGAAGTTGTGGTACTTACGTAAAATGCAGTATCACTCAGCAATGAAATCTATGTCATCAGGCCCGTAGCAGCATAATGAGTGGATTCAAGTATGATGATTCTAACTGAAATGAGTCACACAGAAAAAGAAACATCATAAGATATCACTAATACACGGAATGTAAACTTGGCTACACAGGAACTGAATTACAAAACAGAACAGGGTCTCAAATTTAGAAAACCAACTTATGCTTGCTTAAGGGGAAAGGTGAGTTGGGGTGCTGCATAAAACCAGAGATTGAAATGAGCACAGATAAAGTTCCTTAAGCCAAATATGGAATAGACAAGAGCTACTCCTTGCTCAACGAAATGGACTCAACACCCCATATTAAACGCCTAAGAGTGTACCTGACTAGGAAGTATCTTAAAACCTATGGATTGCTATGTCTCTGAAAGAGAATCAAGCGTGTGTACAGGGGCATAAACGCAGCAGTGATAGGATTGGAGAAGTTCGGTGAGCAAATGAAGACCCTTTGAAGTCATATTGCATGGTACCCATTCCACGGGTCTCAACTCTCCAGGTTTAAGGTATTCTTCCTTCAGCTAAAACATGCATGTGGAACCCAGAGTATGATCAACCGTGTGATCGGTAGACGTGTTCCAATATGTGTCAGTTTTCGTCCCCTGGTACTCGGGTGCAACATTCCAGACGCTTTACTAACACTCTCCCGACTTGGAGAGTCAGTGCCTTTAACCTCCTGTTTGGCCCAGTTTGCAATTTCTGCGGAAGATGAACAGGAATAGGCAGAACCAATGAGAGACTAGCTGGAGGTGTCTGCACGGGAAAATTTAACTCTCATTTCCCACCAGGAAGAGGAATTAACCAAAGGATCAGCGTGCCGTGCCGGAACCAGATTAGGGCCTGAAGCCATCCTGCGGTGTTGCGGCCAGCTCACGAGAAAGCGAGTTGAAGAAAGGAGCTCAGGGGCACTGTAATTCACAAACCTGCAGAGTTATAAATGACAGCTATCGTCCAAAAATATACTGAAGTAAGGCTGCCAAGAGGACTTGAAAGCGGGGCAGAATTGCAGGAAACCGATTTCAGGAGGTAGACTGGAATTGCATTTAAAGCATAGGAAAAGAGGCAGAACGTCCACAATGATGCACTTGGCCAAAAAGGGCGTATGCGTTTTTTCCTGAATATATTCAGGAAAAAACGCATACGCCCTTTTTGGCCAACCAAGCAAGCTTGCAAAGGAAATCTGCACTACAATGAAGTCTCACTTCCCCCCGGTCAAAAGGGCCATCTGAAAAAAGTGTAAAATCCAGAAAGGCAGGACAGGCCATGGAGAACTGGGAGCCTTGTTATGCTGATGGGCGGGATGTCAATTGCCAACAGCCACTCGGGAGAAGTGTATGGTGTTTCCTGAAACATCTAAAAAACAAAGCAACAGAGCCTAGGGCACTTCCACTTATGGTCCTATAGCTTAGGGAAATTAAAATCAAAAGACACAGCCACCCCAAAGGTTGGGACGGCTCTGTTTACAAGAACCTGGTATACGGTACAAGTTCAATATCGCAGAAAGTGAAAAATGGATAAAGAAGTTGTGGTACTTACGTACAATGCAGTATCACTCAGCAATGAAATCTATGTCATCAGGCCCGTAGCAGCATAATGAGTGGATTCAGGTACGATGATTCTAACTGAAATAAGTCACACAGAAAAAGAAACATCATAAGATATCACTAATACATGGAATGTAAACTTGGCTACAAAGGAACTGAATTACAAAACAGAACAGGGTCTCAAATTTAGAAACCCAACTTATGCTTGCTTAAGGGGAAAGGTGAGTTGGGGTGCTGCATAAAACCAGAGATTGAAATGAGCACAGATAAAGTTCCTTAAGCCAAATATGGAATAGACAAGAGCTACTCCTTGCTCAACGAAATGGACTCAACACCCCATATTAAATGCCTAAGAGTGTACCTGACTAGGAAGTATCTTAAAACCTATGGATTGCTATGTCTCCGAAAGAGAATCAAGCGTGTGTACAGGGGCATAAACGCAGCAGTGATAGGATTGGAGAAGTTCGGTGAGCAAATGAAGACCCTTTGAAGTCATATTGCATGGTACCCATTCCACGGGTCTCAACTCTCCAGGTTTAAGGTATTCTTCCTTCAGCTAAAACATGCATGTGGAACCCAGAGTATGATCAACCGTGTGATCGGGAGACGTGTTCAAATATGTCTCAGTTTTCGTCCCCTGGTTCTCGGGTGCAACATTCCAGACGCTTTACTAACACTCTCCCGACTTGGACAGTCAGTGCCTTTAACCTCCTGTTTGGCCCAGTTTGCAATTTCTGCGGAAGATGAACAGGAATAGGCAGAACCAATGAGAGACTAGCTGGAGGTGTCTGGACGGGCAAATTTAACTCTCATTTCCCACCAGGAAGAGGAATTAACCAAAGGCTCAGCGTGCCGTGCCGGAACCAGATTAGGGCCTGAAGCCATCCTGCGGTGTTGCGGCCAGCTCACGAGAAAGCGAGTTGAAGAAAGGAGCTCAGGGGCACTGTAATTCACAAACCTGCAGAGTTATAAATGACAGCTATCGTCCAAAAATATACTGAAGTAAGGCTGCCAAGAGGACTTGAAAGCGGGGCAGAATTGCAGGAAACCGATTTCAGGAGGTAGACTGGAATTGCATTTAAAGCATAGGAAAAGAGGCAGAACGTCCACAATGATGCACTTGGCCAAAAAGGGCGTATGCGTTTTTTCCTGAATATATTCAGGAAAAAACGCATACGCCCTTTTTGGCCAACCAAGCAAGCTTGCAAAGGAAATCTGCACTACAGTGAAGTCTCACTTCCCCCCGGTCAAAAGGGCCATCTGAAAAAAGTGTAAAATCCAGAAAGGCAGGACAGGCCATGGAGAACTGGGAGCCTTGTTATGCTGATGGGCGGGATGTAAATTGCCAACAGCCACTCGGGAGAAGTGTATGGTGTTTCCTGAAACATCTAATAAACAAAGCAACAGAGCCTAGGGCACTTCCACTTATGGTCCTATAGCTTAGGGAAATTAAAATCAAAAAGACACAGCCACCCCAAAGGTTGGGGCGGCTCTGTTTACAAGAACCTGGTTTACGGTACAAGTTCAATATCGCAGAAAGTGAAAAATGGATAAAGAAGTTGTGGTACTTACGTACAATGCAGTATCACTCAGCAATGAAATCTATGTCATCAGGCCCGTAGCAGCATAATGAGTGGATTCAGGTATGATGATTCTAACTGAAATAAGTCACACAGGAAAAGAAACATCATAAGATATCACTAATACACGGAATGTAACCTTGGCTACACAGGAACTGAATTCCAAAACAGAACAAGGTCTCAAATTTAGAAACCCAACTTATGCTTGCTTAAGGGGAAAGGTGAGTTGGGGTGCTGCATAAAACCAGAGATTGAAATGAGCACAGATAAAGTTCCTTAAGCCAAATATGGAATAGACAAGAGCTACTCCTTGCTCAACGAAATGGACTCAACACCCCATATTAAATGCCTAAGAGTGTACCTGACTAGGAAGTATCTTAAAACCTATGGATTGCTATGTCTCCGAAAGAGAATCAAGCGTGTGTACAGGGGCATAAACGCAGCAGTGATAGGATTGGAGAGGTTCGGTGAGCAAATGAAGACCCTTTGAAGTCATATTGCATGGTACCCATTCCACGGGTCTCAACTCTCCAGGTTTAAGGTATTCTTCCTTCAGCTAAAACATGCATGTGGAACCCAGAGTATGATCAACCGTGTGATCGGGAGACGTGTTCCAATATGTCTCAGTTTTCGTCCCCTGGTACTCGGGTGCAACATTCCAGACGCTTTACTAACACTCTCCCGACTTGGAGAGTCAGTGCCTTTAACCTCCTGTTTGGCCCAGTTTGCAATTTCTGCGGAAGATGAACAGGAATAGGGAGAACCAATGAGAGACTAGCTGGAGGTGTCTGGACGGGCAAATTTAACTCTCATTTCCCACCAGGAAGAGGAATTAACCAAAGGCTCAGCGTGCCGTGCCGGAACCAGATTAGGGCCTGAAGCCATCCTGCGGTGTTGCGGCCAGCTCACGAGAAAGCGAGTTGAAGAAAGGAGCTCAGGGGCACTGTAATTCACAAACCTGCAGAGTTATAAATGACAGCTATCGTCCAAAAATATACTGAAGTAAGGCTGCCAAGAGGACTTGAAAGCGGGGCAGAATTGCAGGAAACCGATTTCAGGAGGTAGACTGGAATTGCATTTAAAGCATAGGAAAAGAGGCAGAACGTCCACAATGATGCACTTGGCCAAAAAGGGCGTATGCGTTTTTTCCTGAATATATTCAGGAAAAAACGCATACGCCCTTTTTGGCCAACCAAGCAAGCTTGCAAAGGAAATCTGCACTACAGTGAAGTCTCACTTCCCCCCGGTCAAAAGGGCCATCTGAAAAAAGTGTAAAATCCAGAAAGGCAGGACAGGCCATGGAGAACTGGGAGCCTTGTTATGCTGATGGGCGGGATGTCAATTGCCAACAGCCACTCGGGAGAAGTGTATGGTGTTTCCTGAAACATCTAAAAAACAAAGCAACAGAGCCTAGGGCACTTCCACTTATGGTCCTATAGCTTAGGGAAATTAAAATCAAAAGACACAGCCACCCCAAAGGTTGGGACGGCTCTGTTTACAAGAACCTTGTTTACGGTACAAGTTCAATATCGCAGAAAGTGAAAAATGGATAAAGAAGTTGTGGTACTTACGTACAATGCAGTATCACTCAGCAATGAAATCTATGTCATCCGGCCTGTAGCAGCATAATGAGTGGATTCAGGTACGATGATTCTAACTGAAATAAGTCACACAGAAAAAGAAACATCATAAGATATCACTAATACACGGAATGTAACCTTGGCTACACAGGAACTGAATTACAAAACAGAACAGGGTCTCAAATTTAGAAACCCAACTTATGCTTGCTTAAGGGGAAAGGTGAGTTGGGGTGCTGCATAAAACCAGAGATTGAAATGAGCACAGATAAAGTTCCTTAAGCCAAATATGGAATAGACAAGAGCTACTCCTTGCTCAACGAAATGGACTCAACACCCCATATTAAATGCCTAAGAGTGTACCTGACTAGGAAGTATCTTAAAACCTATGGATTGCTATGTCTCTGAAAGAGAATCAAGTGTGTGTACAGGGGCATAAACGCAGCAGTGATAGGATCGGAGAGGTTCGGTGAGCAAATGAAGACCCTTTGAAGTCATATTGCATGGTACCCATTCCACGGGTCTCAACTCTCCAGGTTTAAGGTATTCTTCCTTCAGCTAAAACATGCATGTGGAACCCAGAGTATGATCAACCGTGTGATCGGGAGACGTGTTCCAATATGTCTCAGTTTTCGTCCCCTGGTACTCGGGTGCAACATTCCAGACGCTTTACTAACACTCTCCCGACTTGGAGAGTCAGTGCCTTTAACCTCCTGTTTGGCCCAGTTTGCAATTTCTGCGGAAGATGAACAGGAATAGGGAGAACCAATGACAGACTAGCTGGAGGTGTCTGGACGGGCAAATTTAACTCTCATTTCCCACCAGGAAGAGGAATTAACCAAAGGCTCAGCGTGCCGTGCCGGAACCAGATTAGGGCCTGAAGCCATCCTGCGGTGTTGCGGCCAGCTCACGAGAAAGCGAGTTGAAGAAAGGAGCTCAGGGGCACTGTAATTCACAAACCTGCAGAGTTATAAATGACAGCTATCGTCCAAAAATATACTGAAGTAAGGCTGCCAAGAGGACTTGAAAGCGGGGCAGAATTGCAGGAAACCGATTTCAGGAGGTAGACTGGAATTGCATTTAAAGCATAGGAAAAGAGGCAGAACGTCCACAATGATGCACTTGGCCAAAAAGGGCGTATGCGTTTTTTCCTGAATATATTCAGGAAAAAACGCATACGCCCTTTTTGGCCAACCAAGCAAGCTTGCAAAGGAAATCTGCACTACAATGAAGTCTCACTTCCCCCCGGTCAAAAGGGCCATCTGAAAAAAGTGTAAAATCCAGAAAGGCAGGACAGGCCATGGAGAACTGGGAGCCTTGTTATGCTGATGGGCGGGATGTCAATTGCCAACAGCCACTCGGGAGAAGTGTATGGTGTTTCCTGAAACATCTAAAAAACAAAGCAACAGAGCCTAGGGCACTTCCACTTATGGTCCTATAGTTTAGGGAAATTAAAATCAAAAGACACAGCCACCCCAAAGGTTGGGACGGCTCTGTTTACAAGAACCTGGTTTACGGTACAAGTTCAATATCGCAGAAAGTGAATAATGGATAAAGAAGTTGTGGTACTTACGTACAATGCAGTATCACTCAGAAATGAAATCTATGTCATCAGGCCTGTAGCAGCATAATGAGTGGATTCAGGTATGATGATTCTAACTGAAATAAGTCACACAGGAAAAGAAACATCATAAGATATCACTAATACACGGAATGTAAACTTGGCTACACAGGAACTGAATTACAAAACAGAACAGGGTCTCAAATTTAGAAACCCAACTTATGCTTGCTTAAGGGGAAAGGTGAGTCGGGGTGCTGCATAAAACCAGAGATTGAAATGAGCACAGATAAAGTTCCTTAAGCCAAATATGGAATAGACAAGAGCTACTCCTTGCTCAACGAAATGGACTCAACACCCCATATTAAATGCCTAAGAGTGTACCTGACTAGGAAGTATCTTAAAACCTATGGATTGCTATGTCTCTGAAAGAGAATCAAGTGTGTGTACAGGGGCATAAACGCAGCAGTGATAGGATTGGAGAGGTTCGGTGAGCAAATGAAGACCCTTTGAAGTCATATTGCATGGTACCCATTCCACGGGTCTCAACTCTCCAGGTTTAAGGTATTCTTCCTTCAGCTAAAACATGCATGTGGAACCCAGAGTATGATCAACCGTGTGATCGGGAGACGTGTTCCAATATGTCTCAGTTTTCGTCCCCTGGTACTCGGGTGCAACATTCCAGACGCTTTACTAACACTCTCCCGACTTGGAGAGTCAGTGCCTTTAACCTCCTGTTTGGCCCAGTTTGCAATTTCTGCGGAAGATGAACAGGAATAGGGAGAACCAATGACAGACTAGCTGGAGGTGTCTGGACGGGCAAATTTAACTCTCATTTCCCACCAGGAAGAGGAATTAACCAAAGGCTCAGCGTGCCGTGCCGGAACCAGATTAGGGCCTGAAGCCATCCTGCGGTGTTGCGGCCAGCTCACGAGAAAGCGAGTTGAAGAAAGGAGCTCAGGGGCACTGTAATTCACAAACCTGCAGAGTTATAAATGACAGCTATCATCCAAAAATATACTGAAGTAAGGCTGCCAAGAGGACTTGAAAGCGGGGCAGAATTGCAGGAAACCGATTTCAGGAGGTAGACTGGAATTGCATTTAAAGCATAGGAAAAGAGGCAGAACGTCCACAATGATGCACTTGGCCAAAAAGGGCGTATGCGTTTTTTCCTGAATATATTCAGGAAAAAACGCATACGCCCTTTTTGGCCAACCAAGCAAGCTTGCAAAGGAAATCTGCACTACAGTGAAGTCTCACTTCCCCCCGGTCAAAAGGGCCATCTGAAAAAAGTGTAAAATCCAGAAAGGCAGGACAGGCCATGGAGAACTGGGAGCCTTGTTATGCTGATGGGCGGGATGTCAATTGCCAACAGCCACTCGGGAGAAGTGTATGGTGTTTCCTGAAACATCTAAAAAACAAAGCAACAGAGCCTAGGGCACTTCCACTTATGGTCCTATAGCTTAGGGAAATTAAAATCAAAAGACACAGCCACCCCAAAGGTTGGGACGGCTCTGTTTACAAGAACCTGGTTTACGGTACAAGTTCAATATCGCAGAAAGTGAAAAATGGATAAAGAAGTTGTGGTACTTACGTACAATGCAGTATCACTCAGCAATGAAATCTATGTCATCAGGCCCGTAGCAGCATAATGAGTGGATTCAGGTACGATGATTCTAACTGAAATAAGTCACACAGAAAAAGAAACATCATAAGATATCACTAATACACGGAATGTAACCTTGGCTACACAGGAACTGAATTACAAAACAGAACAGGGTCTCAAATTTAGAAAACCAACTTATGCTTGCTTAAGGGGAAAGGTGAGTTGGGGTGCTGCATAAAACCAGAGATTGAAATGAGCACAGATAAAGTTCCTTAAGCCAAATATGGAATAGACAAGAGCTACTCCTTGCTCAACGAAATGGACTCAACACCCCATATTAAATGCCTAAGAGTGTACCTGACTAGGAAGTATCTTAAAACCTATGGATTGCTATGTCTCTGAAAGAGAATCAAGTGTGTGTACAGGGGCATAAACGCAGCAGTGATAGGATTGGAGAGGTTCGGTGAGCAAATGAAGACCCTTTGAAGTCATATTGCATGGTACCCATTCCACGGGTCTCAACTCTCCAGGTTTAAGGTATTCTTCCTTCAGCTAAAACATGCATGTGGAACCCAGAGTATGATCAACCGTGTGATCGGGAGACGTGTTCCAATATGTCTCAGTTTTCGTCCCCTGGTACTTGGGTGCAACATTCCAGACGCTTTACTAACACTCTCCCGACTTGGAGAGTCAGTGCCTTTAACCTCCTGTTTGGCCCAGTTTGCAATTTCTGCAGAAGATGAACAGGAATAGGGAGAACCAATGACAGACTAGCTGGAGGTGTCTGGACGGGCAAATTTAACTCTCATTTCCCACCAGGAAGAGGAATTAACCAAAGGCTCAGCGTGCCGTGCCGGAACCAGATTAGGGCCTGAAGCCATCCTGCGGTGTTGCGGCCAGCTCACGAGAAAGCGAGTTGAAGAAAGGAGCTCAGGGGCACTGTAATTCACAAACCTGCAGAGTTATAAATGACAGCTATCGTCCAAAAATATACTGAAGTAAGGCTGCCAAGAGGACTTGAAAGCGGGGCAGAATTGCAGGAAACCGATTTCAGGAGGTAGACTGGAATTGCATTTAAAGCATAGGAAAAGAGGCAGAACGTCCACAATGATGCACTTGGCCAAAAAGGGCGTATGCGTTTTTTCCTGAATATATTCAGGAAAAAACGCATACGCCCTTTTTGGCCAACCAAGCAAGCTTGCAAAGGAAATCTGCACTACAATGAAGTCTCACTTCCCCCCGGTCAAAAGGGCCATCTGAAAAAAGTGTAAAATCCAGAAAGGCAGGACAGGCCATGGAGAACTGGGAGCCTTGTTATGCTGATGGGCGGGATGTAAATTGCCAACAGCCACTCGGGAGAAGTGTATGGTGTTTCCTGAAACATCTAAAAAACAAAGCAACAGAGCCTAGGGCACTTCCACTTATGGTCCTATAGCTTAGGGAAATTAAAATCAAAAAGACACAGCCACCCCAAAGGTTGGGACGGCTCTGTTTACAAGAACCTGGTTTACGGTACAAGTTCAATATCGCAGAAAGTGAAAAATGGATAAAGAAGTTGTGGTACTTACGTACAATGCAATATCACTCAGCAATGAAATCTATGTCATCAGGCCCGTAGCAGCATAATGAGTGGATTCAGGTACGATGATTCTAACTGAAATAAGTCACACAGAAAAAGAAACATCATAAGATATCACTAATACACGGAATGTAACCTTGGCTACACAGGAACTGAATTACAAAACAGAACAGGGTCTCAAATTTAGAAACCCAACTTATGCTTGCTTAAGGGGAAAGGTGAGTTGGGGTGCTGCATAAAACCAGAGATTGAAATGAGCACAGATAAAGTTCCTTAAGCCAAATATGGAATAGACAAGAGCTACTCCTTGCTCAACGAAATGGACTCAACACCCCATATTAAATGCCTAAGAGTGTACCTGACTAGGAAGTATCTTAAAACCTATGGATTGCTATGTCTCTGAAAGAGAATCAAGTGTGTGTACAGGGGCATAAACGCAGCAGTGATAGGATTGGAGAGGTTCGGTGAGCAAATGAAGACCCTTTGAAGTCATATTGCATGGTACCCATTCCACGAGTCTCAACTCTCCAGGTTTAAGGTATTCTTCCTTCAGCTAAAACATGCATGTGGAACCCAGAGTATGATCAACCGTGTGATCGGGAGACGTGTTCCAATATGTCTCAGTTTTCGTCCCCTGGTACTCGGGTGCAACATTCCAGACGCTTTACTAACACTCTCCCGACTTGGAGAGTCAGTGCCTTTAACCTCCTGTTTGGCCCAGTTTGCAATTTCTGCAGAAGATGAACAGGAATAGGGAGAACCAATGACAGACTAGCTGGAGGTGTCTGGACGGGCAAATTTAACTCTCATTTCCCACCAGGAAGAGGAATTAACCAAAGGCTCAGCGTGCCGTGCCGGAACCAGATTAGGGCCTGAAGCCATCCTGTGGTGTTGCGGCCAGCTCACGAGAAAGCGAGTTGAAGAAAGGAGCTCAGGGGCACTGTAATTCACAAACCTGCAGAGTTATAAATGACAGCTATCGTCCAAAAATATACTGAAGTAAGGCTGCCAAGAGGACTTGAAAGCGGGGCAGAATTGCAGGAAACCGATTTCAGGAGGTAGACTGGAATTGCATTTAAAGCATAGGAAAAGAGGCAGAACGTCCACAATGATGCACTTGGCCAAAAAGGGCGTATGCGTTTTTTCCTGAATATATTCAGGAAAAAACGCATACGCCCTTTTTGGCCAACCAAGCAAGCTTGCAAAGGAAATCTGCACTACAGTGAAGTCTCACTTCCCCCCGGTCAAAAGGGCCATCTGAATAAAGTGTAAAATCCAGAAAGGCAGGACAGGCCATGGAGAACTGGGAGCCTTGTTATGCTGATGGGCGGGATGTAAATTGCCAACAGCCACTCGGGAGAAGTGTATGGTGTTTCCTGAAACATCTAAAAAACAAAGCAACAGAGCCTAGGGCACTTCCACTTATGGTCCTATAGCTTAGGGAAATTAAAATCAAAAGACACAGCCACCCCAAAGGTTGGCACGGCTCTGTTTACAAGAACCTGGTTTACGGTACAAGTTCAATATCGCAGACAGTGAAAAATGGATAAAGAAGTTGTGGTACTTACGTACAATGCAATATCACTCAGCAATGAAATCTATGTCATCAGGCCCGTAGCAGCATAATGAGTGGATTCAGGTACGATGATTCTAACTGAAATAAGTCACACAGAAAAAGAAACATCATAAGATATCACTAATACACGGAATGTAAACTTGGCTACACAGGAACTGAATTACAAAACAGAACAGGGTCTCAAATTTAGAAACCCAACTTATGCTTGCTTAAGGGGAAAGGTGAGTTGGGGTGCTGCATAAAACCAGAGATTGAAATGAGCACAGATAAAGTTCCTTAAGCCAAATATGGAATAGACAAGAGCTACTCCTTGCTCAACGAAATGGACTCAACACCCCATATTAAATGCCTAAGAGTGTACCTGACTAGGAAGTATCTTAAAACCTATGGATTGCTATGTCTCTGAAAGAGAATCAAGTGTGTGTACAGGGGCATAAACGCAGCAGTGATAGGATTGGAGAGGTTCGGTGAGCAAATGAAGACCCTTTGAAGTCATATTGCATGGTACCCATTCCACGGGTCTCAACTCTCCAGGTTTAAGGTATTCTTCCTTCAGCTAAAACATGCATGTGGAACCCAGAGTATGATCAACCGTGTGATCGGGAGACGTGTTCCAATATGTCTCAGTTTTCGTCCCCTGGTACTCGGGTGCAACATTCCAGACGCTTTACTAACACTCTCCCGACTTGGAGAGTCAGTGCCTTTAACCTCCTGTTTGGCCCAGTTTGCAATTTCTGCGGAAGATGAACAGGAATAGGGAGAACCAATGACAGACTAGCTGGAGGTGTCTGGACGGGCAAATTTAACTCTCATTTCCCACCAGGAAGAGGAATTAACCAAAGGCTCAGTGTGCCGTGCCGGAACCAGATTAGGGCCTGAAGCCATCCTGCGGTGTTGCGGCCACCTCACGAGAAAGCGAGTTGAAGAAAGGAGCTCAGGGGCACTGTAATTCACAAACCTGCAGAGTTATAAATGACAGCTATCGTCCAAAAATATACTGAAGTAAGGCTGCCAAGAGGACTTGAAAGCGGGGCAGAATTGCAGGAAACCGATTTCAGGAGGTAGACTGGAATTGCATTTAAAGCATAGGAAAAGAGGCAGAACGTCCACAATGATGCACTTGGCCAAAAAGGGCGTATGCGTTTTTTCCTGAATATATTCAGGAAAAAACGCATACGCCCTTTTTGGCCAACCAAGCAAGCTTGCAAAGGAAATCTGCACTACAGTGAAGTCTCACTTCCCCCCGGTCAAAAGGGCCATCTGAAAAAAGTGTAAAATCCAGAAAGGCAGGACAGGCCATGGAGAACTGGGAGCCTTGTTATGCTGATGGGCGGGATGTAAATTGCCAACAGCCACTCGGGAGAAGTGTATGGTGTTTCCTGAAACATCTAAAAAACAAAGCAACAGAGCCTAGGGCACTTCCACTTATGGTCCTATAGCTTAGGGAAATTAAAATCAAAAGACACAGCCACCCCAAAGGTTGGCACGGCTCTGTTTACAAGAACCTGGTTTACGGTACAAGTTCAATATCGCAGAAAGTGAAAAATGGATAAAGAAGTTGTGGTACTTACGTACAATGCAGTATCACTCAGCAATGAAATCTATGTCATCAGGCCCGTAGCAGCATAATGAGTGGATTCAGGTACGATGATTCTAACTGAAATAAGTCACACAGAAAAAGAAACATCATAAGATATCACTAATACACGGAATGTAAACTTGGCTACACAGGAACTGAATTACAAAACAGAACAGGGTCTCAAATTTAGAAACCCAACTTATGCTTGCTTAAGGGGAAAGGTGAGTTGGGGTGCTGCATAAAACCAGAGATTGAAATGAGCACAGATAAAGTTCCTTAAGCCAAATATGGAATAGACAAGAGCTACTCCTTGCTCAACGAAATGGACTCAACACCCCATATTAAATGCCTAAGAGTGTACCTGACTAGGAAGTATCTTAAAACCTATGGATTGCTATGTCTCTGAAAGAGAATCAAGTGTGTGTACAGGGGCATAAACGCAGCAGTGATAGGATTGGAGAGGTTCGGTGAGCAAATGAAGACCCTTTGAAGTCATATTGCATGGTACCCATTCCACGGGTCTCAACTCTCCAGGTTTAAGGTATTCTTCCTTCAGCTAAAACATGCATGTGGAACCCAGAGTATGATCAACCGTGTGATCGGGAGACGTGTTCCAATACGTCTCAGTTTTCGTCCCCTGGTACTCGGGTGCAACATTCCAGACGCTTTACTAACACTCTCCCGACTTGGAGAGTCAGTGCCTTTAACCTCCTGTTTGGCCCAGTTTGCAATTTCTGTGGAAGATGAATAGGAATAGGCAGAACCAATGACAGACTAGCTGGAGGTGTCTGGACGGGCAAATTTAACTCTCATTTCCCACCAGGAAGAGGAATTAACCAAAGGCTCAGCGTGCCGTGCCGGAACCAGATTAGGGCCTGAAGCCATCCTGCGGTGCTGCGGCCAGCTCACGAGAAAGCGAGTTGAAGAAAGGAGCTCAGGGGCACTGTAATTCACAAACCTGCAGAGTTATAAATGACAGCTATCGTCCAAAAATATACTGAAGTAAGGCTGCCAAGAGGACTTGAAAGCGGGGCAGAATTGCAGGAAACCGATTTCAGGAGGTAGACTGGAATTGCATTTAAAGCATAGGAAAAGAGGCAGAACGTCCACAATGATGCACTTGGCCAAAAAGGGCGTATGCGTTTTTTCCTGAATATATTCAGGAAAAAACGCATACGCCCTTTTTGGCCAACCAAGCAAGCTTGCAAAGGAAATCTGCACTACAGTGAAGTCTCACTTCCCCCCGGTCAAAAGGGCCATCTGAAAAAAGTGTAAAATCCAGAAAGGCAGGACAGGCCATGGAGAACTGGGAGCCTTGTTATGCTGATGGGCGGGATGTAAATTGCCAACCGCCACTCGGGAGAAGTGTATGGTGTTTCCTGAAACATCTAAAAAACAAAGCAACAGAGCCTAGGGCACTTCCACTTATGGTCCTATAGCTTAGGGAAATTAAAATCAAAAGACACAGCCACCCCAAAGGTTGGCACGGCTCTGTTTACAAGAACCTGGTTTACGGTACAAGTTCAATATCGCAGAAAGTGAAAAATGGATAAAGAAGTTGTGGTACTTACGTACAATGCAGTATCACTCAGCAATGAAATCTATGTCATCAGGCCCGTAGCAGCATAATGAGTGGATTCAGGTACGATGATTCTAACTGAAATAAGTCACACAGAAAAAGAAACATCATAAGATATCACTAATACACGGAATGTAAACTTGGCTACACAGGAACTGAATTACAAAACAGAACAGGGTCTCAAATTTAGAAACCCAACTTATGCTTGCTTAAGGGGAAAGGTGAGTTGGGGTGCTGCATAAAACCAGAGATTGAAATGAGCACAGATAAAGTTCCTTAAGCCAAATATGGAATAGACAAGAGCTACTCCTTGCTCAACGAAATGGACTCAACACCCCATATTAAATGCCTAAGAGTGTACCTGACTAGGAAGTATCTTAAAACCTATGGATTGCTATGTCTCCGAAAGAGAATCAAGCGTGTGTACAGGGGCATAAACGCAGCAGTGATAGGGCTGGAGAGGTTCGGTGAGCAAATGAAGACCCTTTGAAGTCATATTGCATGGAACCCATTCCACGGGTCTCAACTCTCCAGGTTTAAGGTATTCTTCCTTCAGCTAAAACATGCATGTGGAACCCAGAGTATGATCAACCGTGTGATCGGGAGACGTGTTCCAATATGTCTCAGTTTTCGTCCCCTGGTACTCGGGTGCAACATTCCAGACGCTTTACTAACACTCTCCCGACTTGGAGAGTCAGTGCCTTTAACCTCCTGTTTGGCCCAGTTTGCAATTTCTGCGGAAGATGAACAGGAATAGGGAGAACCAATGAGAGACTAGCTGGAGGTGTCTGGACGGGCAAATTTAACTCTCATTTCCCACCAGGAAGAGGAATTAACCAAATTCTCAGCGTGCCGTGCCGGAACCAGATTAGGGCCTGAAGCCATCCTGCGGTGTTGTGGCCAGCTCACAAGAAAGCGACTTGAAGAAAGGAGCTCAGGGGCACTGTAATTCACAAACCTGCAGAGTTATAAATGACAGCTATCGTCCAAAAATATACTGAAGTAAGGCTGCCAAGAGGACTTGAAAGCGGGTCAGAATTGCAGGAAACCGATTTCAGGAGGTAGACTGGAATTGCATTTAAAGCATAGGAAAAGTGGCAGAACGTCCACAATGATGCACTTGGCCAAAAAGGGCGTATGCGTTTTTTCCTGAATATATTCAGGAAAAAACGCATACGCCCTTTTTGGCCAACCAAGCAAGCTTGCAAAGGAAATCTGCACTACAATGAAGTCTCACTTCCCCCCGGTCAAAAGGGCCATCTGAAAAAAGTGTAAAATCCAGAAAGGCAGGACAGGCCATGGAGAACTGGGAGCCTTGTTATGCTGATGGGCGGGATGTAAATTGCCAACAGCCACTCGGGAGAAGTGTATGGTGTTTCCTGAAACATCTAAAAAACAAAGCAACAGAGCCTAGGGCACTTCCACTTATGGTCCTATAGCTTAGGGAAATTAAAATCAAAAAGACACAGCCACCCCAAAGGTTGGGACGGCTCTGTTTACAAGAACCTGGTTTACGGTACAAGTTCTATATCGCAGAAAGTGAAAAATGGATAAAGAAGTTGTGGTACTTACGTACAATGCAGTATCATTCAGCAAGGAAATCTATGTCATCAGGCCCGTAGCAGCATAATGAGTGGATTCAGGTATAATGATTCTAACTGAAATAAGTCACACAGAAAAAGAAACATCATAAGATATCACTAATACACGGAATGTAAACTTGGCTACACAGGAACTGAATTACAAAACAGAACAGGGTCTCAAATTTAGAAACCCAACTTATGCTTGCTTAAGGGGAAAGGTGAGTTGGGGTGCTGCATAAAACCAGAGATTGAAATGAGCACAGATAAAGTTCCTTAAGCCAAATATGGAATAGACAAGAGCTACTCCTTGCTCAACGAAATGGATTCAACACCCCATATTAAACACCTAAGAATGTACCTGACTAGGAAGTATCTTAAAACCTATGGATTGCTATGTCTCCGAAAGAGAATCAAGCGTGTGTGCAGGGGCATAAACGCAGCAGTGATAGGATTGGAGAGGTTCGGTGAGCAAATGAAGACCCTTTGAAGTCATATTGCATGGTACCCATTCCACGGGTCTCAACTCTCCAGGTTTAAGGTATCCTTCCTTCAGCTAAAACATGCATGTGGAACCCAGAGTATGATCAACCGTGTGATCGGGAGACGTGTTCCAATATGTCTCAGTTTTCGTCCCCTGGTACTCGGGTGCAACATTCCAGACGCTTTACTAACACTCTCCCGGCTTGGAGAGTCAGTGCCTTTAACCTCCTGTTTGGCCCAGTTTGCAATTTCTGCGGAAGATGAACAGGAATAGGCAGAACCAATGACAGACTAGCTGGAGGTGTCTGGACGGGCAAATTTAACTCTCATTTCGCACCAGGAAGAGGAATTAACCAAAGGCTAAGCGTGCCATGCCGGAACCAGATTAGGGCCTGAAGCAATCCTGCGGTGTTGCGGCCAGCTCACGAGAAAGCGAGTTGAAGAAAGGAGCTCAGGGGCACTGTAATTCACAAACCTGCAGAGTTATAAATGACAGCTATCGTCCAAAAATATACTGAAGTAAGGCTGCCAAGAGGACTTGAAAGCGGGGCAGAATTGCAGGAAACCGATTTCAGGAGGTAGACTGGAATTGCATTTAAAGCATAGGAAAAGAGGCAGAACGTCCACAATGATGCACTTGGCCAAAAAGGGCGTATGCGTTTTTTCCTGAATATATTCAGGAAAAAACGCATACGCCCTTTTTGGCCAACCAAGCAAGCTTGCAAAGGAAATCTGCACTACAATGAAGTGTCACTTCCCCCCGGTCAAAAGGGCCATCTGAAAAAAGTGTAAAATCCAGAAAGGCAGGACAGGCCATGGAGAACTGGGAGCCTTGTTATGCTGATGGGCGGGATGTAAATTGCCAACAGCCACTCGGGAGAAGTGTATGGTGTTTCCTGAAACATCTAAAAAACAAAGCAACAGAGCCTAGGGCACTTCCACTTATGGTCCTATAGCTTAGGGAAATTAAAATCAAAAAGACACAGCCACCCCAAAGGTTGGGACGGCTCTGTTTACAAGAACCTGGTTTACAGTACAAGTTCAATATCGCAGAAAGTGAAAAATGGATAAAGAAGTTGTGGTACTTACGTACAATGCAGTATCACTCAGCAAGGAAATCTATGTCATCAGGCCCGTAGCAGCATAATGAGTGGATTCAGGTATGATGATTCTAACTGAAATAAGTCACACAGGAAAAGAAACATCATAAGATATCACTACACACGGAATGTAACCTTGGCTACACAGGAACTGAATTACAAAACAGAACAGGGTCTCAAATTTAGAAAACCAACTTATGCTTGCTTAAGGGGAAAGGTGAGTTGGGGTGCTGCATAAAACCAGAGATTGAAATGAGCACAGATAAAGTTCCTTAAGCCAAATATGGAATAGACAAGAGCTACTCCTTGCTCAACAAAATGGACTCAACACCCCATATTAAATGCCTAAGAGTGTACCTGACTAGGAAGTATCTTAAAACCTATGGATTGCTATGTCTCCAAAAGAGAATCAAGCGTGTGTGCAGGGGCATAAACGCAGCAGTGATAGGACTGGAGAGGTTCGGTGAGCAAATGAAGACCCTTTGAAGTCATATTGCATGGAACCCATTCCACGGGTCTCAACTCTCCAGGTTTAAGGTATTCTTCCTTCAGCTAAAACATGCATGTGGAACCCAGAGTATGATCAACCGTGTGATCGGGAGACGTGTTCCAATATGTCTCAGTTTTCGTCCCCTGGTACTCGGGTGCAACATTCCAGACGCTTTACTAACACTCTCCCGACTTGGAGAGTCAGTGCCTTTAACCTCCTGTTTGGCCCATTTTGCAATTTCTGCGGAAGATGAACAGGAATAGGGAGAACCAATGACAGACTAGCTGGAGGTGTCTGGACGGGCAAATTTAACTCTCATTTCCCACCAGGAAGAGGAATTAACCAAAGGCTCAGCGTGCCGTGCCGGAACCAGATTAGGGCCTGAAGCCATCCTGCGGTGTTGTGGCCAGCTCACAAGAAAGCGACTTGAAGAAAGGAGCTCAGGGGCACTGTAATTCACAAACCTGCAGAGTTATAAATGACAGCTATCGTCCAAAAATATACTGAAGTAAGGCTGCCAAGAGGACTTGAAAGCGGGGCAGAATTTCAGGAAACCGATTTCAGGAGGTAGACTGGAATTGCATTTAAAGCATAGGAAAAGTGGCAGAACGTCCACAATGATGCACTTGGCCAAAAAGGGCGTATGCGTTTTTTCCTGAATATATTCAGGAAAAAACGCATACGCCCTTTTTGGCCAACCAAGCAAGCTTGCAAAGGAAATCTGCACTACAATGAAGTCTCACTTCCCCCCGGTCAAAAGGGCCATCTGAAAAAAGTGTAAAATCCAGAAAGGCAGGACAGGCCATGGAGAACTGGGAGCCTTGTTATGCTGATGGGCGGGATGTAAATTGCCAACAGCCACTCGGGAGAAGTGTATGGTGTTTCCTGAAACATCTAAAAAACAAAGCAACAGAGCCTAGGGCACTTCCACTTATGGTCCTATAGCTTAGGGAAATTAAAATCAAAAAGACACAGCCACCCGAAAGGTTGGGACGGCTCTGTTTACAAGAACCTGGTTTACGGTACAAGTTCTATATCGCAGAAAGTGAAAAATGGATAAAGAAGTTGTGGTACTTACGTACAATGCAGTATCACTCAGCAAGGAAATCTATGTCATCAGGCCCGTAGCAGCATAATGAGTGGATTCAGGTATAATGACTCTAACTGAAATAAGTCACACAGAAAAAGAAACATCATAAGATATCACTAATACACGGAATGTAAACTTGGCTACACAGGAACTGAATTACAAAACAGAACAGGGTCTCAAATTTAGAAAACCAACTTATGCTTGCTTAAGGGGAAAGGTGAGTTGGGGTGCTGCATAAAACCAGAGATTGAAATGAGCACAGATAAAGTTCCTTAAGCCAAATATGGAATAGACAAGAGCTACTCCTTGCTCAACGAAATGGATTCAACACCCCATATTAAACACCTAAGAATGTACCTGACTAGGAAGTATCTTAAAACCTATGGATTGCTATGTCTCCGAAAGAGAATCAAGCGTGTGTGCAGGGGCATAAATGCAGCAGTGATAGGATTGGAGACGTTCGGTGAGCAAATGAAGACCCTTTGAAGTCATATTGCATGGTACCCATTCCACGGGTCTCAACTCTCCAGGTTTAAGGTATTCTTCCTTCAGCTAAAACATGCATGTGGAACCCAGAGTATGATCAACCGTGTGATCGGGAGACGTGTTCCAATATGTCTCAGTTTTCGTCCCCTGGTACTCGGGTGCAACATTCCAGACGCTTTACTAACACTCTCCCGGCTTGGAGAGTCAGTGCCTTTAACCTCCTGTTTGGCCCAGTTTGCAATTTCTGCGGAAGATGAACAGGAATAGGCAGAACCAATGACAGACTAGCTGGAGGTGTCTGGACGGGCAAATTTAACTCTCATTTCCCACCAGGAAGAGGAATTAACCAAAGGCTAAGCGTGCCATGCCGGAACCAGATTAGGGCCTGAAGCAATCCTGCGGTGTTGCGGCCAGCTCACGAGAAAGCGAGTTGAAGAAAGGAGCTCAGGGGCACTGTAATTCACAAACCTGCAGAGTTATAAATGACAGCTATCGTCCAAAAATATACTGAAGTAAGGCTGCCAAGAGGACTTGAAATCGGGGCAGAATTGCAGGAAACCGATTTCAGGAGGTAGACTGGAATTGCATTTAAAGCATAGGAAAAGAGGCAGAACGTCCACAATGATGCACTTGGCCAAAAAGGGCGTATGCGTTTTTTCCTGAATATATTCAGGAAAAAACGCATACGCCCTTTTTGGCCAACCAAGCAAGCTTGCAAAGGAAATCTGCACTACAATGAAGTCTCACTTCCCCCGGGTCAAAAGGGCCATCTGAAAAAAGTGTAAAATCCAGAAAGGCAGGACAGGCCATGGAGAACTGGGAGCCTTGTTATGCTGATGGGCGGGATGTAAATTGCCAACAGCCACTCGGGAGAAGTGTATGGTGTTTCCTGAAACATCTAAAAAACAAAGCAACAGAGCCTAGGGCACTTCCACTTATGGTCCTATAGCTTAGGGAAATTAAAATCAAAAGACACAGCCACCCCAAAGGTTGGGACGGCTCTGTTTACAAGAACCTGGTTTACAGTACAAGTTCAATATCGCAGAAAGTGAAAAATGGATAAAGAAATTGTGGTACTTACGTACAATTCAGTATCACTCAGCAATGAAATCTATGTCATCAGGCCCATAGCAGCATAATGAGTGGATTCAGGTACGATGATTCTAACTGAAATAAGTCACACAGGAAAAGAAACATCATAAGATATCACTAATACACGGAATGTAACCTTGGCTACACAGGAACTGAATTACAAAACAGAACAGGGTCTCAAATTTAGAAAACCAACTTATGCTTGCTTAAGGGGAAAGGTGAGTTGGGGTGCTGCATAAAACCAGAGATTGAAATGAGCACAGATAAAGTTCCTTAAGCCAAATATGGAATAGACAAGAGCTACTCCTTGCTCAACAAAATGGACTCAATACCCCATATTAAATGCCTAAGAGTGTACCTGACTAGGAAGTATCTTAAAACCTATGGATTGCTATGTCTCCGAAAGAGAATCAAGCGTGTGTACAGGGGCATAAACGCAGCAGTGATAGGACTGGAGAGGTTCGGTGAGCAAATGAAGACCCTTTGAAGTCATATTGCATGGAACCCATTCCACGGGTCTCAACTCTCCAGGTTTAAGGTATTCTTCCTTCAGCTAAAACATGCATGTGGAACCCAGAGTATGATCAACCATGTGATCGGGAGACGTGTTCCAATATGTGTCAGTTTTCGTCCCCTGGTACTCGGGTGCAACATTCCAGACGCTTTACTAACACTCTCCCGACTTGGAGAGTCAGTGCCTTTAACCTCCTGTTTGGCCCAGTTTGCAATTTCTGCGGAAGATGAACAGGAATAGGCAGAACCAATGACAGACTAGCTGGAGGTGTCTGGACGGGCAAATTTAACTCTCATTTCCCACCAGGAAGAGGAATTAACCAAAGGCTCAGCGTGCCGTGCCGGAACCAGATTAGGGCCTGAAGCCATCCTGCGGTGTTGTGGCCAGCTCACAAGAAAGCGACTTGAAGAAAGGAGCTCAGGGGCACTGTAATTCACAAACCTGCAGAGTTATAAATGACAGCTATCGTCCAAAAATATACTGAAGTAAGGCTGCCAAGAGGACTTGAAAGCGGGGCAGAATTGCAGGAAACCGATTTCAGGAGGTAGACTGGAATTGCATTTAAAGCATAGGAAAAGTGGCAGAACGTCCACAATGATGCACTTGGCCAAAAAGGGCGTATGCGTTTTTTCCTGAATATATTCAGGAAAAAACGCATACGCCCTTTTTGGCCAACCAAGCAAGCTTGCAAAGGAAATCTGCACTACAATGAAGTCTCACTTCCCCCCGGTCAAAAGGGCCATCTGAAAAAAGTGTAAAATCCAGAAAGGCAGGACAGGCCATGGAGAACTGGGAGCCTTGTTATGCTGATGGGCGGGATGGAAATTGCCAACAGCCACTCGGGAGAAGTGTATGGTGTTTCCTGAAACATCTAAAAAACAAAGCAACAGAGCCTAGGGCACTTCCACTTATGGTCCTATAGCTTAGGGAAATTAAAATCAAAAAGACACAGCCACCCGAAAGGTTGGGACGGCTCTGTTTACAAGAACCTGGTTTACAGTACAAGTTCAATATCGCAGAAAGTGAAAAATGGATAAAGAAGTTGTGGTACTTACGTACAATGCAGTATCACTCAGCAAGGAAATCTATGTCATCAGGCCCGTAGCAGCATAATGAGTGGATTCAGGTATGATGATTCTAACTGAAATAAGTCACACAGGAAAAGAAACATCATAAGATATCCCTAATACACGGAATGTAACCTTGGCTACACAGGAACTGAATTACAAAACAGAACAGGGTCTCAAATTTAGAAAACCAACTTATGCTTGCTTAAGGGGAAAGGTGAGTTGGGGTGCTGCATAAAACCAGAGATTGAAATGAGCACAGATAAAGTTCCTTAAGCCAAATATGGAATAGACAAGAGCTACTCCTTGCTCAACAAAATGGACTCAACACCCCATATTAAATGCCTAAGAGTGTACCTGACTAGGAAGTATCTTAAAACCTATGGATTGCTATGTCTCCGAAAGAGAATCAAGCGTGTGTACAGGGGCATAAACGCAGCAGTGATAGGACTGGAGAGGTTCGGTGAGCAAATGAAGACCCTTTGAAGTCATATTGCATGGAACCCATTCCACGGGTCTCAACTCTCCAGGTTTAAGGTATTCTTCCTTCAGCTAAAACATGCATGTGGAACCCAGAGTATGATCAACCATGTGATCGGGAGACGTGTTCCAATATGTCTCAGTTTTCGTCCCGTGGTACTCGGGTGCAACATTCCAGACGCTTTACTAACACTCTCCCGGCTTGGAGAGTCAGTGCCTTTAACCTCCTGTTTGGCCCAGTTTGCAATTTCTGCGGAAGATGAACAGGAATAGGCAGAACCAATGACAGACTAGCTGGAGGTGTCTGGACGGGCAAATTTAACTCTCATTTCACACCAGGAAGAGGAATTAACCAAAGGCTAAGCGTGCCATGCCGGAACCAGATTAGGGCCTGAAGCAATCCTGCGGTGTTGCGGCCAGCTCAAGAGAAAGCGAGTTGAAGAAAGGAGCTCAGGGGCACTGTAATTCACAAATCTGCAGAGTTATAAATGACAGCTATCGTCCAAAAATATACTGAAGTAAGGCTGCCAAGAGGACTTGAAAGCGGGGCAGAATTGCAGGAAACCGATTTCAGGAGGTAGACTGGAATTGCATTTAAAGCATAGGAAAAGAGGCAGAACGTCCACAATGATGCACTTGGCCAAAAAGGGCGTATGCGTTTTTTCCTGAATATATTCAGGAAAAAACGCATACGCCCTTTTTGGCCAACCAAGCAAGCTTGCAAAGGAAATCTGCACTACAGTGAAGTCTCACTTCCCCCCGGTCAAAAGGGCCATCTGAAAAAAGTGTAAAATCCAGAAAGGCAGGACAGGCCATGGAGAACTGGGAGCCTTGTTATGCTGATGGGCGGGATGTAAATTGCCAACAGCCACTCGGGAGAAGTGTATGGTGTTTCCTGAAACATCTAAAAAACAAAGCAACAGAGCCTAGGGCACTTCCACTTATGGTCCTATAGCTTAGGGAAATTAAAATCAAAAGACACAGCCACCCCAAAGGTTGGGACGGCTCTGTTTACAAGAACCTGGTTTACGGTACAAGTTCAATATCGCAGAAAGTGAAAAATGGATAAAGAAGTTGTGGTACTTACGTACAATGCAATATCACTCAGCAATGAAATCTATGTCATCAGGCCCGTAGCAGCATAATGAGTGGATTCAGGTACGATGATTCTAACTGAAATAAGTCACACAGAAAAAGAAACATCATAAGATATCACTAATACACGGAATGTAACCTTGGCTACACAGGAACTGAATTACAAAACAGTACAGGGTCTCAAATTTAGAAAAACAACTTATGCTTGCTTAAGGGGAAAGGTGAGTTGGGGTGCTGCATAAAACCAGAGATTGAAATGAGCACAGATAAAGTTCCTTAAGCCAAATATGGAATAGACAAGAGCTACTCCTTGCTCAACGAAATGGACTCAACACCCCATATTAAATGCCTAAGAGTGTACCTGACTAGGAAGTATCTTAAAACCTATGGATTGCTATGTCTCTGAAAGAGAATCAAGTGTGTGTACAGGGGCATAAACGCAGCAGTGATAGGATTGGAGAGGTTCGGTGAGCAAATGAAGACCCTTTGAAGTCATATTGCATGGTACCCATTCCACGGGTCTCAACTCTCCAGGTTTAAGGGATTCTTCCTTCAGCTAAAACATGCATGTGGAACCCAGAGTATGATCAACCGTGTGATCGGGAGACGTGTTCCAATATGTGTCAGTTTTCGTCCCATGGTACTCGGGTGCAACATTCCAGACGCTTTACTAACACTCTCCCGACTTGGAGAGTCAGTGCCTTTAACCTCCTGTTTGGCCCAGTTTGCAATTTCTGTGGAAGATGAATAGGAATAGGCAGAACCAATGACAGACTAGCTGGAGGTATCTTGACGGGCAAATTTAACTCTCATTTCCCACCAGGAAGAGGAATTAACCAAAGGCTCAGCGTGCCGTGCCGGAACCAGATTAGGGCCTGAAGCCATCCTGCGGTGCTGCGGCCAGCTCACGAGAAAGCGAGTTGAAGAAAGGAGCTCAGGGGCACTGTAATTCACAAACCTGCAGAGTTATAAATGACAGCTATCGTCCAAAAATATACTGAAGTAAGGCTGCCAAGAGGACTTGAAAGCGGGGCAGAATTGCAGGAAACCGATTTCAGGAGGTAGACTGGAATTGCATTTAAAGCATAGGAAAAGAGGCAGAACGTCCACAATGATGCACTTGGCCAAAAAGGGCGTATGCGTTTTTTCCTGAATATATTCAGGAAAAAACGCATACGCCCTTTTTGGCCAACCAAGCAAGCTTGCAAAGGAAATCTGCACTACAGTGAAGTCTCACTTCCCCCCGGTCAAAAGGGCCATCTGAAAAAAGTGTAAAATCCAGAAAGGCAGGACAGGCCATGGAGAACTGGGAGCCTTGTTATGCTGATGGGCGGGATGTCAATTGCCAACAGCCACTCGGGAGAAGTGTATGGTGTTTCCTGAAACATCTAAAAAACAAAGCAACAGAGCCTAGGGCACTTCCACTTATGGTCCTATAGCTTAGGGAAATTAAAATCAAAAGACACAGCCACCCCAAAGTTTGGGACGGCTCTGTTTACAAGAACCTGGTTTATGGTACAAGTTCAATATCGCAGAAAGTGAAAAATGGATAAAGAAGTTGTGGTACTTACGTACAATGCAATATCACTCAGCAATGAAATCTATGTCATCAGGCCCGTAGCAGCATAATGAGTGGATTCAGGTACGATGATTCTAACTGAAATAAGTCACACAGGAAAAGAAACATCATAAGATATCACTAATACACGGAATGTAACCTTGGCTACACAGGAACTGAATTCCAAAACAGAACAGGGTCTCAAATTTAGAAAACCAACTTATGCTTGCTTAAGGGGAAAGGTGAGTTGGGGTGCTGCATAAAACCAGAGATTGAAATGAGCACAGATAAAGTTCCTTAAGCCAAATATGGAATAGACAAGAGCTACTCCTTGCTCAACGAAATGGACTCAACACCCCATATTAAATGCCTAAGAGTGTACCTGACTAGGAAGTATCTTAAAACCTATGGATTGCTATGTCTCTGAAAGAGAATCAAGTGTGTGTACAGGGGCATAAACGCAGCAGTGATAGGATTGGAGAGGTTCGGTGAGCAAATGAAGACCCTTTGAAGTCATATTGCATGGTACCCATTCCACGGGTCTCAACTCTCCAGGTTTAAGGTATTCTTCCTTCAGCTAAAACATGCATGTGGAACCCAGAGTATGATCAACCGTGTGATCGGGAGACGTGTTCCAATATGTCTCAGTTTTCGTCCCCTGGTACTCGGGTGCAACATTCCAGACGCTTTACTAACACTCTCCCGACTTGGAGAGTCAGTGCCTTTAACCTCCTGTTTGGCCCAGTTTGCAATTTCTGCGGAAGATGAACAGGAATAGGGAGAACCAATGACAGACTAGCTGGAGGTGTCTGGACGGGCAAATTTAACTCTCATTTCCCACCAGGAAGAGGAATTAACCAAAGGCTCAGCGTGCCGTGCCGGAACCAGATTAGGGCCTGAAGCCATCCTGCGGTGTTGCGGCCAGCTCACGAGAAAGCGACTTGAAGAAAGGAGCTCAGGGGCACTGTAATTCACAAACCTGCAGAGTTATAAATGACAGCTATCGTCCAAAAATATACTGAAGTAAGGCTGCCAAGAGGACTTGAAAGCGGGGCAGAATTGCAGGAAACCGATTTCAGGAGGTAGACTGGAATTGCATTTAAAGCATAGGAAAAGAGGCAGAACGTCCACAATGATGCACTTGGCCAAAAAGGGCGTATGCGTTTTTTCCTGACTATATTCAGGAAAAAACGCATACGCCCTTTTTGGCCAACCAAGCAAGCTTGCAAAGGAAATCTGCACTACAATGAAGTCTCACTTCCCCCCGGTCAAAAGGGCCATCTGAAAAAAGTGTAAAATCCAGAAAGGCAGGACAGGCCATGGAGAACTGGGAGCCTTGTTATGCTGATGGGCGGGATGTAAATTGCCAACAGCCACTCGGGAGAAGTGTATGGTGTTTCCTGAAACATCTAAAAAACAAAGCAACAGAGCCTAGGGCACTTCCACTTATGGTCCTATAGCTTAGGGAAATTAAAATCAAAAGACACAGCCACCCCAAAGGTTGGGACGGCTCTGTTTACAAGAACCTGGTTTACGGTACAAGTTCAATATCGCAGAAAGTGAAAAATGGATAAAGAAGTTGTGGTACTTACGTACAATGCAATATCACTCAGCAATGAAATCTATGTCATCAGGCCCGTAGCAGCATAATGAGTGGATTCAGGTACGATGATTCTAACTGAAATAAGTCACACAGGAAAAGAAACATCATAAGATATCACTAATACACGGAATGTAACCTTGGCTACACAGGAACTGAATTACAAAACAGAACAGGGTCTCAAATTTAGAAAACCAACTTATGCTTGCTTAAGGGGAAAGGTGAGTTGGGGTGCTGCATAAAACCAGAGATTGAAATGAGCACAGATAAAGTTCCTTAAGCCAAATATGGAATAGACAAGAGCTACTCCTTGCTCAACGAAATGGACTCAACACCCCATATTAAATGCCTAAGAGTGTACCTGACCAGGAAGTATCTTAAAACCTATGGATTGCTATGTCTCTGAAAGAGAATCAAGTGTGTGTACAGGGGCATAAACGCAGCAGTGATAGGATTGGAGAGGTTCGGTGAGCAAATGAAGACCCTTTGAAGTCATATTGCATGGTACCCATTCCACGGGTCTCAACTCTCCAGGTTTAAGGTATTCTTCCTTCAGCTAAAACATGCATGTGGAACCCAGAGTATGATCAACCGTGTGATCGGGAGACGTGTTCCAATATGTCTCAGTTTTCGTCCCCTGGTACTCGGGTGCAACATTCCAGACGCCTTACTAACACTCTCCCGACTTGGAGAGTCAGTGCCTTTAACCTCCTGTTTGGCCCAGTTTGCAATTTCTGTGGAAGATGAACAGGAATAGGCAGAACCAATGACAGACTAGCTGGAGGTGTCTGGACGGGCAAATTTAACTCTCATTTCCCACCAGGAAGAGGAATTAACCAAAGGCTCAGCGTGCCGTGCCGGAACCAGATTAGGGCCTGAAGCCATCCTGCGGTGTTGCGGCCAGCTCACGAGAAAGCGACTTGAAGAAAGGAGCTCAGGGGCACTGTAATTCACAAACCTGCAGAGTTATAAATGACAGCTATCGTCCAAAAATATACTGAAGTAAGGCTGCCAAGAGGACTTGAAAGCGGGGCAGAATTGCAGGAAACCGATTTCAGGAGGTAGACTGGAATTGCATTTAAAGCATAGGAAAAGAGGCAGAACGTCCACAATGATGCACTTGGCCAAAAAGGGCGTATGCGTTTTTTCCTGATTATATTCAGGAAAAAACGCATACGCCCTTTTTGGCCAACCAAGCAAGCTTGCAAAGGAAATCTGCACTACAATGAAGTCTCACTTCCCCCCGGTCAAAAGGGCCATCTGAAAAAAGTGTAAAATCCAGAAAGGCAGGACAGGCCATGGAGAACTGGGAGCCTTGTTATGCTGATGGGCGGGATGTAAATTGCCAACAGCCACTCGGGAGAAGTGTATGGTGTTTCCTGAAACATCTAAAAAACAAAGCAACAGAGCCTAGGGCACTTCCACTTATGGTCCTATAGCTTAGGGAAATTAAAATAAAAAAGACACAGCCACCCCAAAGGTTGGGACGGCTCTGTTTACAAGAACCTGGTTTACGGTACAAGTTCAATATCGCAGAAAGTGAAAAATGGATAAAGAAGTTGTGGTATTAAGTACAATGCAGTATCACTCAGCAAGGAAATCTATGTCATCAGGCCCGTAGCAGCATAATGAGTGGATTCAGGTATGATGATTCTAACTGAAATAAGTCACACAGAAAAAGAAACATCATAAGATATCACTAATACACGGAATGTAAACTTGGCTACACAGGAACTGAATTACAAAACAGAACAGGGTCTCAAATTCGGAAACCCAACTTATGCTTGCTTAAGGGGAAAGGTGAGTTGGGGTGCTGCATAAAACCAGAGATTGAAATGAGCACAGATAAAGTTCCTTAAGCCAAATATGGAATAGACAAGAGCTACTCCTTGCTCAACAAAATGGACTCAACACCCCATATTAAATGCCTAAGAGTGTACCTGACTAGGAAGTATCTTAAAACCTATGGATTGCTATGTCTCCGAAAGAGAATCAAGCGTGTGTACAGGGGCATAAACGCAGCAGTGATAGGACTGGAGAGGTTCGGTGAGCAAATGAAGACCCTTTGAAGTCATATTGCATGGAACCCATTCCACGGGTCTCAACTCTCCAGGTTTAAGGTATTCTTCCTTCAGCTAAAACATGCATGTGGAACCCAGAGTATGATCAACCGTGTGATCGGGAGACGTGTTCCAATATGTGTCAGTTTTCGTACCCTGGTACTCAGGTGCAACATTCCAGACGCTTTACTAACACTCTCCCGACTTGGAGAGTCAGTGCCTTTAACCTCCTGTTTGGCCCAGTTTGCAATTTCTGCGGAAGATGAACAGGAATAGGGAGAACCAATGACAGACTAGCTGGAGGTGTCTGGACGGGCAAATTTAACTCTCATTTCCCACCAGGAAGAGGAATTAACCAAAGGCTCAGCGTGCCGTGCCGGAACCAGATTAGGGCCTGAAGCCATCCTGCGGGGTTGCGGCCAGCTCACGAGAAAGCGAGTTGAAGAAAGGAGCTCAGGGGCACTGTAATTCACAAACCTGCAGAGTTATAAATGACAGCTATCGTCCAAAAATATACTGAAGTAAGGCTGCCAAGAGGACTTGAAAGCGGGGCAGAATTGCAGGAAACCGATTTCAGGAGGTAGACTGGAATTGCATTTAAAGCATAGGAAAAGAGGCAGAACGTCCACAATGATGCACTTGGCCAAAAAGGGCGTATGCGTTTTTTCCTGAATATATTCAGGAAAAAACGCATACGCCCTTTTTGGCCAACCAAGCAAGGTTGCAAAGGAAATCTGCACTACAATGAAGTCTCACTTCCCCCCGGTCAAAAGGGCCATCTGAAAAAAGTGTAAAATCCAGAAAGGCAGGACAGGCCATGGAGAACTGGGAGCCTTGTTATGCTGATGGGCGGGATGTAAATTGCCAACAGCCACTCGGGAGAAGTGTATGGTGTTTCCTGAAACATCTAAAAAACAAAGCAACAGAGCCTAGGGCACTTCCACTTATGGTCCTATAGCTTAGGGAAATTAAAATCAAAAGACACAGCCACCCCAAAGGTTGGGACGGCTCTGTTTACAAGAACCTGGTTTACGGTACAAGTTCAATATCGCAGAAAGTGAAAAATGGATAAAGAAGTTGTGGTACTTACGTACAATGCAATATCACTCAGCAATGAAATCTATGTCATCAGGCCCGTAGCAGCATAATGAGTGGATTCAGGTACGATGATTCTAACTGAAATAAGTCACACAGGAAAAGAAACATCATAAGATATCACTAATACACGGAATGTAACCTTGGCTACACAGGAACTGAATTCCAAAACAGAACAGGGTCTCAAATTTAGAAAACCAACTTATGCTTGCTTAAGGGGAAAGGTGAGTTGGGGTGCTGCATAAAACCAGAGATTGAAATGAGCACAGATAAAGTTCCTTAAGCCAAATATGGAATAGACAAGAGCTACTCCTTGCTCAACGAAATGGACTCAACACCCCATATTAAATGCCTAAGAGTGTACCTGACTAGGAAGTATCTTAAAACCTATGGATTGCTATGTCTCTGAAAGAGAATCAAGCGTGTGTACAGGGGCATAAACGCAGCAGTGATAGGACTGGAGAGGTTCGGTGAGCAAATGAAGACCCTTTGAAGTCATATTGCATGGAACCCATTCCACGGGTCTCAACTCTCCAGGTTTAAGGTATTCTTCCTTCAGCTAAAACATGCATTTGGAAGCCAGAGTATGATCAACCGTGTGATCGGGAGACGTGTTCAAATATGTCTCAGTTTTCGTCCCCTGTTACTCGGGTGCAACATTCCAGACGCCTTACTAACACTCTCCCGACTTGGAGAGTCAGTGCCTTTAACCTCCTGTTTGGCCCAGTTTGCAATTTCTGCGGAAGATGAACAGGAATAGGCAGAACCAATGACAGACTAGATGGAGGTGTCTGGATGGGCAAGTTTAACTCTCATTACGCACCAGGAAGAGGAATTAACCAAAGGCTCAGCGTGCCGTGCCGGAACCCGATTAGGGCCTGAAGCCATCCTGCGGTGTTGCGGCCAGCTCACGAGAAAGCGAGTTGAAGAAAGGAGCTCAGGGGCACTGTAATTCACAAACCTGCAGAGTTATAAATGACAGCTATCGTCCAAAAATATACTGAAGTAAGGCTGCCAAGAGGACTTGAAAGCGGGGCAGAATTGCAGGAAACCGATTTCAGGAGGTAGACTGGAATTGCATTTAAAGCATAGGAAAAGAGGCAGAACGTCCACAATGATGCACTTGGCCAAAAAGGGCGTATGCGTTTTTTCCTGAATATATTCAGGAAAAAACGCATACGCCCTTTTTGGCCAACCAAGCAAGCTTGCAAAGGAAATCTGCACTACAATGAAGTCTCACTTCCCCCCGGTCAAAAGGGCCATCTGAAAAAAGTGTAAAATCCAGAAAGGCAGGACAGGCCATGGAGAACTGGGAGCCTTGTTATGCTGATGGGCGGGATGTAAATTGCCAACAGCCACTCGGGAGAAGTGTATGGTGTTTCCTGAAACATCTAAAAAACAAAGCAACAGAGCCTAGGGCACTTCCACTTATGGTCCTATAGCTTAGGGAAATTAAAATCAAAAGACACAGCCACCCCAAATGTTGGGACGGCTCTGTTTACAAGAACCTGGTTTACGGTACAAGTTCAATATCGCAGAAAGTGAAAAATGGATAAAGAAGTTGTGGTACTTATGTACAATGCAATATCACTCAGCAATGAAATCTATGTCATCAGGCCCGTAGCAGCATAATGAGTGGATTCAGGTACGATGATTCTAACTGAAATAAGTCACACAGAAAAAGAAACATCATAAGATATCACTAATACACGGAATGTAACCTTGGCTACACAGGAACTGAATTACAAAACAGAACAGGGTCTCAAATTTAGAAAACCAACTTATGCTTGCTTAAGGGGAAAGGTGAGTTGGGGTGCTGCATAAAACCAGAGATTGAAATGAGCACAGATAAAGTTCCTTAAGCCAAATATGGAATAGACAAGAGCTACTCCTTGCTCAACGAAATGGACTCAACACCCCATATTAAATGCCTAAGAGTGTACCTGACTAGGAAGTATCTTAAAACCTATGGATTGCTATGTCTCTGAAAGAGAATCAAGTGGGTGTACAGGGGAATAAACGCAGCAGTGATAGGATTGGAGAGGTTCGGTGAGCAAATGAAGACCCTTTGAAGTCATATTGCATGGTACCCATTCCACGGGTCTCAACTCTCCAGGTTTAAGGTATTCTTCCTTCAGCGAAAACATGCATGTGGAACCCAGAGTATGATCAACCGTGTGATCGGGAGACGTGTTCAAATATGTCTCAGTTTTCGTCCCCTGGTACTCGGGTGCAACATTCCAGACGCTTTACTAACACTCTCCCGACTTGGAGAGTCAGTGCCTTTAACCTCCTGTTTGGCCCAGTTTGCAATTTCTGCGGAAGATGAACAGGAATAGGCAGAACCAATGACAGACTAGATGGAGGTGTCTGGATGGGCAAGTTTAACTCTCATTTCCCACCAGGAAGAGGAATTAACCAAAGGCTCAGCGTGCCGTGCCGGAACCAGATTAGGGCCTGAAGCAATCCTGCGGTGTTGCGGCCAGCTCACGAGAAAGCGAGTTGAAGAAAGGAGCTCAGGGGCACTGTAATTCACAAACCTGCAGAGTTATAAATGACAGCTATCGTCCAAAAATATACTGAAGTAAGGCTGCCAAGAGGACTTGAAAGCGGGGCAGAATTGCAGGAAACCGATTTCAGGAGGTAGACTGGAATTGCATTAAAGCATAGGAAAAGAGGCAGAACGTCCACAATGATGCACTTGGCCAAAAAGGGCGTATGCGTTTTTTCCTGAATATATTCAGGAAAAAACGCATACGCCCTTTTTGGCCAACCAAGCAAGCTTGCAAAGGAAATCTGCACTACAATGAAGTCTCACTTCCCCCCGGTCAAAAGGGCCATCTGAAAAAAGTGTAAAATCCAGAAAGGCAGGACAGGCCATGGAGAACTGGGAGCCTTGTTATGCTGATGGGCGGGATGTAAATTGCCAACAGCCACTCGGGAGAAGTGTATGGTGTTTCCTGAAACATCTAAAAAACAAAGCAACAGAGCCTAGGGCACTTCCACTTATGGTCCTATAGCTTAGGGAAATTAAAATAAAAAAGACACAGCCACCCCAAAGGTTGGGACGGCTCTGTTTACAAGAACCTGGTTTACGGTACAAGTTCAATATCGCAGAAAGTGAAAAATGGATAAAGAAGTTGTGGTATTAAGTACAATGCAGTATCACTCAGCAAGGAAATCTATGTCATCAGGCCCGTAGCAGCATAATGAGTGGATTCAGGTATGATGATTCTAACTGAAATAAGTCACACAGAAAAAGAAACATCATAAGATATCACTAATACACGGAATGTAAACTTGGCTACACAGGAACTGAATTACAAAACAGAACAGGGTCTCAAATTCGGAAAACCAACTTATGCTTGCTTAAGGGGAAAGGTGAGTTGGGGTGCTGCATAAAACCAGAGATTGAAATGAGCACAGATAAAGTTCCTTAAGCCAAATATGGAATAGACAAGAGCTACTCCTTGCTCAACAAAATGGACTCAACACCCCATATTAAATGCCTAAGAGTGTACCTGACTAGGAAGTATCTTAAAACCTATGGATTGCTATGTCTCCGAAAGAGAATCAAGCGTGTGTACAGGGGCATAAACGCAGCAGTGATAGGACTGGAGAGGTTCGGTGAGCAAATGAAGACCCTTTGAAGTCATATTGCATGGAACCCATTCCACGGGTCTCAACTCTCCAGGTTTAAGGTATTCTTCCTTCAGCTAAAACATGCATGTGGAACCCAGAGTATGATCAACCGTGTGATCGGGAGACGTGTTCCAATATGTGTCAGTTTTCGTACCCTGGTACTCAGGTGCAACATTCCAGACGCTTTACTAACACTCTCCCGACTTGGAGAGTCAGTGCCTTTAACCTCCTGTTTGGCCCAGTTTGCAATTTCTGCGGAAGATGAACAGGAATAGGGAGAACCAATGACAGACTAGCTGGAGGTGTCTGGACGGGCAAATTTAACTCTCATTTCCCACCAGGAAGAGGAATTAACCAAAGGCTCAGCGTGCCGTGCCGGAACCAGATTAGGGCCTGAAGCCATCCTGCGGGGTTGCGGCCAGCTCACGAGAAAGCGAGTTGAAGAAAGGAGCTCAGGGGCACTGTAATTCACAAACCTGCAGAGTTATAAATGACAGCTATCGTCCAAAAATATACTGAAGTAAGGCTGCCAAGAGGACTTGAAAGCGGGGCAGAATTGCAGGAAACCGATTTCAGGAGGTAGACTGGAATTGCATTTAAAGCATAGGAAAAGAGGCAGAACGTCCACAATGATGCACTTGGCCAAAAAGGGCGTATGCGTTTTTTCCTGAATATATTCAGGAAAAAACGCATACGCCCTTTTTGGCCAACCAAGCAAGGTTGCAAAGGAAATCTGCACTACAATGAAGTCTCACTTCCCCCCGGTCAAAAGGGCCATCTGAAAAAAGTGTAAAATCCAGAAAGGCAGGACAGGCCATGGAGAACTGGGAGCCTTGTTATGCTGATGGGCGGGATGTAAATTGCCAACAGCCACTTGGGAGAAGTGTATGGTGTTTCCTGAAACATCTAAAAAACAAAGCAACAGAGCCTAGGGCACTTCCACTTATGGTCCTATAGCTTAGGGAAATTAAAATCAAAAGACACAGCCACCCCAAAGGTTGGGATGGCTCTGTTTACAAGAACCTGGTTTACGGTACAAGTTCAATATCGCAGAAAGTGAAAAATGGATAAAGAAGTTGTGGTACTTACGTACAATGCAATATCACTCAGCAATGAAATCTATGTCATCAGGCCCGTAGCAGCATAATGAGTGGATTCAGGTACGATGATTCTAACTTAAATAAGTCACACAGGAAAAGAAACATCATAAGATATCACTAATACACGGAATGTAACCTTGGCTACACAGGAACTGAATTACAAAACAGAACAGGGTCTCAAATTTAGAAAACAAACTTATGCTTGCTTAAGGGGAAAGGTGAGTTGGGGTGCTGCATAAAACCAGAGATTGAAATGAGCACAGATAAAGTTCCTTAAGCCAAATATGGAATAGACAAGAGCTACTCCTTGCTCAACGAAATGGACTCAACACCCCATATTAAATGCCTAAGAGTGTACCTGACTAGGAAGTATCTTAAAACCTATGGATTGCTATGTCTCTGAAAGAGAATCAAGTGTGTGTACAGGGGCATAAACGCAGCAGTGATAGGATTGGAGAGGTTCGGTGAGCAAATGAAGACCCTTTGAAGTCATATTGCATGGTACCCATTCCACGGGTCTAAACTCTCCAGGTTTAAGGTATTCTTCCTTCAGCTAAAACATGCATGTGGAACCCAGAGTATGATCAACCGTGTGATCGGGAGACGTGTTCCAATATGTCTCAGTTTTCGTCCCCTGGTTCTCGGGTGCAACATTCCAGACGCTTTATTAACACTCTCCCGACTTGGAGAGTCAGTGCCTTTAACCTCCTGTTTGGCCCAGTTTGCAATTTCTGCGGAAGATGAACAGGAATAGGCAGAACCAATGACAGACTAGCTGGAGGTGTCTGGACGGGCAAGTTTAACTCTCATTTCCCACCAGGAAGAGGAATTAACCAAAGGCTCAGCGTGCCGTGCCGGAACCAGATTAGGGCCTGAAGCCATCCTGCGGTGTTGCGGCCAGCTCACGAGAAAGCGAGTTGAAGAAAGGAGTTCAGGGGCACTGTAATTCACAAACCTGCAGAGTTATAAATGACAGCTATCGTCCAAAAATATACTGAAGTAAGGCTGCCAAGAGGACTTGAAAGCGGGGCAGAATTGCAGGAAACCGATTTCAGGAGGTAGACTGGAATTGCATTTAAAGCATAGGAAAAGAGGCAGAACGTCCACAATGATGCACTTGGCCAAAAAGGGCGTATGCGTTTTTTCCTGAATATATTCAGGAAAAAACGCATACGCCCTTTTTGGCCAACCAAGCAAGCTTGCAAAGGAAATCTGCACTACAATGAAGTCTCACTTCCCCCCGGTCAAAAGGGCCATCTGAAAAAAGTGTAAAATCCAGAAAGGCAGGACAGGCCATGGAGAACTGGGAGCCTTGTTATGCTGATGGGCGGGATGTAAATTGCCAACAGCCACTCGGGAGAAGTGTATGGTGTTTCCTGAAACATCTAAAAAACAAAGCAACAGAGCCTAGGGCACTTCCACTTATGGTCCTATAGCTTAGGGAAATTAAAATAAAAAAGACACAGCCACCCCAAAGGTTGGGACGGCTCTGTTTACAAGAACCTGGTTTACGGTACAAGTTCAATATCGCAGAAAGTGAAAAATGGATAAAGAAGTTGTGGTATTAAGTACAATGCAGTATCACTCAGCAAGGAAATCTATGTCATCAGGCCCGTAGCAGCATAATGAGTGGATTCAGGTATGATGATTCTAACTGAAATAAGTCACACAGAAAAAGAAACATCATAAGATATCACTAATACACGGAATGTAAACTTGGCTACACAGGAACTGAATTACAAAACAGAACAGGGTCTCAAATTCGGAAAACCAACTTATGCTTGCTTAAGGGGAAAGGTGAGTTGGGGTGCTGCATAAAACCAGAGATTGAAATGAGCACAGATAAAGTTCCTTAAGCCAAATATGGAATAGACAAGAGCTACTCCTTGCTCAACAAAATGGACTCAACACCCCATATTAAATGCCTAAGAGTGTACCTGACTAGGAAGTATCTTAAAACCTATGGATTGCTATGTCTCCGAAAGAGAATCAAGCGTGTGTACAGGGGCATAAACGCAGCAGTGATAGGACTGGAGAGGTTCGGTGAGCAAATGAAGACCCTTTGAAGTCATATTGCATGGAACCCATTCCACGGGTCTCAACTCTCCAGGTTTAAGGTATTCTTCCTTCAGCTAAAACATGCATGTGGAACCCAGAGTATGATCAACCGTGTGATCGGGAGACGTGTTCCAATATGTGTCAGTTTTCGTCCCCTGGTACTCAGGTGCAACATTCCAGACGCTTTACTAACACTCTCCCGACTTGGAGAGTCAGTGCCTTTAACCTCCTGTTTGGCCCAGTTTGCAATTTCTGCGGAAGATGAACAGGAATAGGGAGAACCAATGACAGACTAGCTGGAGGTGTCTGGACGGGCAAATTTAACTCTCATTTCCCACCAGGAAGAGGAATTAACCAAAGGCTCAGCGTGCCGTGCCGGAACCAGATTAGGGCCTGAAGCCATCCTGCGGGGTTGCGGCCAGCTCACGAGAAAGCGAGTTGAAGAAAGGAGCTCAGGGGCACTGTAATTCACAAACCTGCAGAGTTATAAATGACAGCTATCGTCCAAAAATATACTGAAGTAAGGCTGCCAAGAGGACTTGAAAGCGGGGCAGAATTGCAGGAAACCGATTTCAGGAGGTAGACTGGAATTGCATTTAAAGCATAGGAAAAGAGGCAGAACGTCCACAATGATGCACTTGGCCAAAAAGGGCGTATGCGTTTTTTCCTGAATATATTCAGGAAAAAACGCATACGCCCTTTTTGGCCAACCAAGCAAGGTTGCAAAGGAAATCTGCACTACAATGAAGTCTCACTTCCCCCCGGTCAAAAGGGCCATCTGAAAAAAGTGTAAAATCCAGAAAGGCAGGACAGGCCATGGAGAACTGGGAGCCTTGTTATGCTGATGGGCGGGATGTAAATTGCCAACAGCCACTTGGGAGAAGTGTATGGTGTTTCCTGAAACATCTAAAAAACAAAGCAACAGAGCCTAGGGCACTTCCACTTGTGGTCCTATAGCTTAGGGAAATTAAAATCAAAAGACACAGCCACCCCAAAGGTTGGGATGGCTCTGTTTACAAGAACCTGGTTTACGGTACAAGTTCAATATCGCAGAAAGTGAAAAATGGATAAAGAAGTTGTGGTACTTACGTACAATGCAATATCACTCAGCAATGAAATCTATGTCATCAGGCCCGTAGCAGCATAATGAGTGGATTCAGGTACGATGATTCTAACTTAAATAAGTCACACAGGAAAAGAAACATCATAAGATATCACTAATACACGGAATGTGAACTTGGCTACACAGGAACTGAATTACAAAACAGAACAGGGTCTCAAATTTAGAAAACAAACTTATGCTTGCTTAAGGGGAAAGGTGAGTTGGGGTGCTGCATAAAACCAGAGATTGAAATGAGCACAGATAAAGTTCCTTAAGCCAAATATGGAATAGACAAGAGCTACTCCTTGCTCAACGAAATGGACTCAACACCCCATATTAAATGCCTAAGAGTGTACCTGACTAGGAAGTATCTTAAAACCTATGGATTGCTATGTCTCTGAAAGAGAATCAAGTGTGTGTACAGGGGCATAAACGCAGCAGTGATAGGATTGGAGAGGTTCGGTGAGCAAATGAAGACCCTTTGAAGTCATATTGCATGGTACCCATTCCACGGGTCTAAACTCTCCAGGTTTAAGGTATTCTTCCTTCAGCTAAAACATGCATGTGGAACCCAGAGTATGATCAACCGTGTGATCGGGAGACGTGTTCCAATATGTCTCAGTTTTCGTCCCCTGGTACTCGGGTGCAACATTCCAGACGCTTTATTAACACTCTCCCGACTTGGAGAGTCAGTGCCTTTAACCTCCTGTTTGGCCCAGTTTGCAATTTCTGCGGAAGATGAACAGGAATAGGCAGAACCAATGACAGACTAGCTGGAGGTGTCTGGACGGGCAAATTTAACTCTCATTTCCCACCAGGAAGAGGAATTAACCAAAGGCTCAGCGTGCCGTGCCGGAACCAGATTAGGGCCTGAAGCCATCCTGCGGTGTTGCGGCCAGCTCACGAGAAAGCGACTTGAAGAAAGGAGCTCAGGGGCACTGTAATTCACAAACCTGCAGAGTTATAAATGACAGCTATCGTCCAAAAATATACTGAAGTAAGGCTGCCAAGAGGACTTGAAAGCGGGGCAGAATTGCAGGAAACCGATTTCAGGAGGTAGACTGGAATTGCATTTAAAGCATAGGAAAAGAGGCAGAACGTCCACAATGATGCACTTGGCCAAAAAGGGCGTATGCGTTTTTTCCTGAATATATTCAGGAAAAAACGCATACGCCCTTTTTGGCCAACCAAGCAAGCTTGCAAAGGAAATCTGCACTACAATGAAGTCTCACTTCCCCCCGGTCAAAAGGGCCATCTGAAAAAAGTGTAAAATCCAGAAAGGCAGGACAGGCCATGGAGAACTGGGAGCCTTGTTATGCTGATGGGCGGGATGTAAATTGCCAACAGCCACTCGGGAGAAGTGTATGGTGTTTCCTGAAACATCTAAAAAACAAAGCAACAGAGCCTAGGGCACTTCCACTTATGGTCCTATAGCTTAGGGAAATTAAAATCAAAAGACACAGCCACCCCAAAGGTTGGGACGGCTCTGTTTACAAGAACCTGGTTTACGGTACAAGTTCAATATCACAGAAAGTGAAAAATGGATAAAGAAGTTGTGGTACTTACGTACAATGCAATATCACTCAGCAATGAAATCTATGTCATCAGGCCCGTAGCAGCATAATGAGTGGATTCAGGTACGATGATTCTAACTGAAATAAGTCACACAGAAAAAGAAACATCATAAGATATCACTAATACACGGAATGTAACCTTGGCTACACAGGAACTGAATTACAAAACAGAACAGGGTCTCAAATTTAGAAAACCAACTTATGCTTGCTTAAGGGGAAAGGTGAGTTGGGGTGCTGCATAAAACCAGAGATTGAAATGAGCACAGATAAAGTTCCTTAAGCCAAATATGGAATAGACAAGAGCTACTCCTTGCTCAACGAAATGGACTCAACACCCCATATTAAATGCCTAAGAGTGTACCTGACTAGGAAGTATCTTAAAACCTATGGATTGCTATGTCTCTGAAAGAGAATCAAGTGGGTGTACAGGGGAATAAACGCAGCAGTGATAGGATTGGAGAGGTTCGGTGAGCAAATGAAGACCCTTTGAAGTCATATTGCATGGTACCCATTCCACGGGTCTCAACTCTCCAGGTTTAAGGTATTCTTCCTTCAGCGAAAACATGCATTTGGAAGCCAGAGTATGATCAACCATGTGATCGGGAGACGTGTTCAAATATGTCTCAGTTTTCGTCCCCTGGTACTCGGGTGCAACATTCCAGACGCTTTACTAACACTCTCCCAACTTGGAGAGTCAGTGCCTTTAACCTCCTGTTTGGCCCAGTTTGCAATTTCTGCGGAAGATGAACAGGAATAGGCAGAACCAATGACAGACTAGATGGAGGTGTCTGGATGGGCAAGTTTAACTCTCATTTCGCACCAGGAAGAGGAATTAACCAAAGGCTCAGCGTGCCGTGCCGGAACCAGATTAGGGCCTGAAGCAATCCTGCGGTGTTGCGGCCAGCTCACGAGAAAGCGAGTTGAAGAAAGGAGCTCAGGGGCACTGTAATTCACAAACCTGCAGAGTTATAAATGACAGCTATCGTCCAAAAATATACTGAAGTAAGGCTGCCAAGAGGACTTGAAAGCGGGGCAGAATTGCAGGAAACCGATTTCAGGAGGTAGACTGGAATTGCATTTAAAGCATAGGAAAAGAGGCAGAACGTCCACAATGATGCACTTGGCCAAAAAGGGCGTATGCGTTTTTTCCTGAATATATTCAGGAAAAAACGCATACGCCCTTTTTGGCCAACCAAGCAAGCTTGCAAAGGAAATCTGCACTACAATGAAGTCTCACTTCCCCCCGGTCAAAAGGGCCATCTGAAAAAAGTGTAAAATCCAGAAAGGCAGGACAGGCCATGGAGAACTGGGAGCCTTGTTATGCTGATGGGCGGGATGTAAATTGCCAACAGCCACTCGGGAGAAGTGTATGGTGTTTCCTGAAACATCTAAAAAACAAAGCAACAGAGCCTAGGGCACTTCCACTTATGGTCCTATAGCTTAGGGAAATTAAAATCAAAAAGACACAGCCACCCCAAAGGTTGGGACGGCTCTGTTTACAAGAACCTGGTTTACGGTACAAGTTCAATATCGCAGAAAGTGAAAAATGGATAAAGAAGTTGTGGTATTAAGTACAATGCAGTATCACTCAGCAAGGAAATCTATGTCATCAGGCCCGTAGCAGCATAATGAGTGGATTCAGGTATGATGATTCTAACTGAAATAAGTCACACAGAAAAAGAAACATCATAAGATATCACTAATACACGGAATGTAAACTTGGCTACACAGGAACTGAATTACAAAACAGAACAGGGTCTCAAATTCGGAAAACCAACTTATGCTTGCTTAAGGGGAAAGGTGAGTTGGGGTGCTGCATAAAACCAGAGATTGAAATGAGCACAGATAAAGTTCCTTAAGCCAAATATGGAATAGACAAGAGCTACTCCTTGCTCAACAAAATGGACTCAACACCCCATATTAAATGCCTAAGAGTGTACCTGACTAGGAAGTATCTTAAAACCTATGGATTGCTATGTCTCCGAAAGAGAATCAAGCGTGTGTACAGGGGCATAAACGCAGCAGTGATAGGACTGGAGAGGTTCGGTGAGCAAATGAAGACCCTTTGAAGTCATATTGCATGGAACCCATTCCACGGGTCTCAACTCTCCAGGTTTAAGGTATTCTTCCTTCAGCTAAAACATGCATGTGGAACCCAGAGTATGATCAACCGTGTGATCGGGAGACGTGTTCCAATATGTGTCAGTTTTCGTACCCTGGTACTCAGGTGCAACATTCCAGACGCTTTACTAACACTCTCCCGACTTGGAGAGTCAGTGCCTTTAACCTCCTGTTTGGCCCAGTTTGCAATTTCTGCGGAAGATGAACAGGAATAGGGAGAACCAATGACAGACTAGCTGGAGGTGTCTGGACGGGCAAATTTAACTCTCATTTCCCACCAGGAAGAGGAATTAACCAAAGGCTCAACGTGCCGTGCCGGAACCAGATTAGGGCCTGAAGCCATCCTGCGGGGTTGCGGCCAGCTCACGAGAAAGCGAGTTGAAGAAAGGAGCTCAGGGGCACTGTAATTCACAAACCTGCAGAGTTATAAATGACAGCTATCGTCCAAAAATATACTGAAGTAAGGCTGCCAAGAGGACTTGAAAGCGGGGCAGAATTGCAGGAAACCGATTTCAGGAGGTAGACTGGAATTGCATTTAAAGCATAGGAAAAGAGGCAGAACGTCCACAATGATGCACTTGGCCAAAAAGGGCGTATGCGTTTTTTCCTGAATATATTCAGGAAAAAACGCATACGCCCTTTTTGGCCAACCAAGCAAGGTTGCAAAGGAAATCTGCACTACAATGAAGTCTCACTTCCCCCCGGTCAAAAGGGCCATCTGAAAAAAGTGTAAAATCCAGAAAGGCAGGACAGGCCATGGAGAACTGGGAGCCTTGTTATGCTGATGGGCGGGATGTAAATTGCCAACAGCCACTCGGGAGAAGTGTATGGTGTTTCCTGAAACATCTAAAAAACAAAGCAACAGAGCCTAGGGCACTTCCACTTATGGTCCTATAGCTTAGGGAAATTAAAATCAAAAGACACAGCCACCCCAAAGGTTGGGATGGCTCTGTTTACAAGATCCTGGTTTACGGTACAAGTTCAATATCGCAGAAAGTGAAAAATGGATAAAGAAGTTGTGGTACTTACGTACAATGCAATATCACTCAGCAATGAAATCTATGTCATCAGGCCCGTAGCAGCATAATGAGTGGATTCAGGTACGATGATTCTAACTTAAATAAGTCACACAGGAAAAGAAACATCATAAGATATCACTAATACACGGAATGTAACCTTGGCTACACAGGAACTGAATTACAAAACAGAACAGGGTCTCAAATTTAGAAAACAAACTTATGCTTGCTTAAGGGGAAAGGTGAGTTGGGGTGCTGCATAAAACCAGAGATTGAAATGAGCACAGATAAAGTTCCTTAAGCCAAATATGGAATAGACAAGAGCTACTCCTTGCTCAACGAAATGGACTCAACACCCCATATTAAATGCCTAAGAGTGTACCTGACTAGGAAGTATCTTAAAACCTATGGATTGCTATGTCTCTGAAAGAGAATCAAGTGTGTGTACAGGGGCATAAACGCAGCAGTGATAGGATTGGAGAGGTTCGGTGAGCAAATGAAGACCCTTTGAAGTCATATTGCATGGTACCCATTCCACGGGTCTAAACTCTCCAGGTTTAAGGTATTCTTCCTTCAGCTAAAACATGCATGTGGAACCCAGAGTATGATCAACCGTGTGATCGGGAGACGTGTTCCAATATGTCTCAGTTTTCGTCCCCTGGTACTCGGGTGCAACATTCCAGACGCTTTATTAACACTCTCCCGACTTGGAGAGTCAGTGCCTTTAACCTCCTGTTTGGCCCAGTTTGCAATTTCTGCGGAAGATGAACAGGAATAGGCAGAACCAATGACAGACTAGCTGGAGGTGTCTGGACGGGCAAATTTAACTCTCATTTCCCACCAGGAAGAGGAATTAACCAAAGGCTCAGCGTGCCGTGCCGGAACCAGATTAGGGCCTGAAGCCATCCTGCGGTGTTGCGGCCAGCTCACGAGAAAGCGACTTGAAGAAAGGAGCTCAGGGGCACTGTAATTCACAAACCTGCAGAGTTATAAATGACAGCTATCGTCCAAAAATATACTGAAGTAAGGCTGCCAAGAGGACTTGAAAGCGGGGCAGAATTGCAGGAAACCGATTTCAGGAGGTAGACTGGAATTGCATTTAAAGCATAGGAAAAGAGGCAGAACGTCCACAATGATGCACTTGGCCAAAAAGGGCGTATGCGTTTTTTCCTGAATATATTCAGGAAAAAACGCATACGCCCTTTTTGGCCAACCAAGCAAGCTTGCAAAGGAAATCTGCACTACAATGAAGTCTCACTTCCCCCCGGTCAAAAGGGCCATCTGAAAAAAGTGTAAAATCCAGAAAGGCAGGACAGGCCATGGAGAACTGGGAGCCTTGTTATGCTGATGGGCGGGATGTAAATTGCCAACAGCCACTCGGGAGAAGTGTATGGTGTTTCCTGAAACATCTAAAAAACAAAGCAACAGAGCCTAGGGCACTTCCACTTATGGTCCTATAGCTTAGGGAAATTAAAATCAAAAGACACAGCCACCCCAAAGGTTGGGACGGCTCTGTTTACAAGAACCTGGTTTACGGTACAAGTTCAATATCACAGAAAGTGAAAAATGGATAAAGAAGTTGTGGTACTTACGTACAATGCAATATCACTCAGCAATGAAATCTATGTCATCAGGCCCGTAGCAGCATAATGAGTGGATTCAGGTACGATGATTCTAACTGAAATAAGTCACACAGAAAAAGAAACATCATAAGATATCACTAATACACGGAATGTAACCTTGGCTACACAGGAACTGAATTACAAAACAGAACAGGGTCTCAAATTTAGAAAACCAACTTATGCTTGCTTAAGGGGAAAGGTGAGTTGGGGTGCTGCATAAAACCAGAGATTGAAATGAGCACAGATAAAGTTCCTTAAGCCAAATATGGAATAGACAAGAGCTACTCCTTGCTCAACGAAATGGACTCAACACCCCATATTAAATGCCTAAGAGTGTACCTGACTAGGAAGTATCTTAAAACCTATGGATTGCTATGTCTCTGAAAGAGAATCAAGTGGGTGTACAGGGGAATAAACGCAGCAGTGATAGGATTGGAGAGGTTCGGTGAGCAAATGAAGACCCTTTGAAGTCATATTGCATGGTACCCATTCCACGGGTCTCAACTCTCCAGGTTTAAGGTATTCTTCCTTCAGCGAAAACATGCATTTGGAAGCCAGAGTATGATCAACCGTGTGATCGGGAGACGTGTTCAAATATGTCTCAGTTTTCGTCCCCTGGTACTCGGGTGCAACATTCCAGACGCTTTACTAACACTCTCCCAACTTGGAGAGTCAGTGCCTTTAACCTCCTGTTTGGCCCAGTTTGCAATTTCTGCGGAAGATGAACAGGAATAGGCAGAACCAATGACAGACTAGATGGAGGTGTCTGGATGGGCAAGTTTAACTCTCATTTCGCACCAGGAAGAGGAATTAACCAAAGGCTCAGCGTGCCGTGCCGGAACCAGATTAGGGCCTGAAGCAATCCTGCGGTGTTGCGGCCAGCTCACGAGAAAGCGAGTTGAAGAAAGGAGCTCAGGGGCACTGTAATTCACAAACCTGCAGAGTTATAAATGACAGCTATCGTCCAAAAATATACTGAAGTAAGGCTGCCAAGAGGACTTGAAAGCGGGGCAGAATTGCAGGAAACCGATTTCAGGAGGTAGACTGGAATTGCATTTAAAGCATAGGAAAAGAGGCAGAACGTCCACAATGATGCACTTGGCCAAAAAGGGCGTATGCGTTTTTTCCTGAATATATTCAGGAAAAAACGCATACGCCCTTTTTGGCCAACCAAGCAAGCTTGCAAAGGAAATCTGCACTACAATGAAGTCTCACTTCCCCCCGGTCAAAAGGGCCATCTGAAAAAAGTGTAAAATCCAGAAAGGCAGGACAGGCCATGGAGAACTGGGAGCCTTGTTATGCTGATGGGCGGGATGTAAATTGCCAACAGCCACTCGGGAGAAGTGTATGGTGTTTCCTGAAACATCTAAAAAACAAAGCAACAGAGCCTAGGGCACTTCCACTTATGGTCCTATAGCTTAGGGAAATTAAAATCAAAAAGACACAGCCACCCCAAAGGTTGGGACGGCTCTGTTTACAAGAACCTGGTTTACGGTACAAGTTCAATATCGCAGAAAGTGAAAAATGGATAAAGAAGTTGTGGTATTAAGTACAATGCAGTATCACTCAGCAAGGAAATCTATGTCATCAGGCCCGTAGCAACATAATGAGTGGATTCAGGTATGATGATTCTAACTGAAATAAGTCACACAGAAAAAGAAACATCATAAGATATCACTAATACACGGAATGTAAACTTGGCTACACAGGAACTGAATTACAAAACAGAACAGGGTCTCAAATTTGGAAAACCAACTTATGCTTGCTTAAGTGGAAAGGTGAGTTGGGGTGCTGCATAAAACCAGAGATTGAAATGAGCACAGATAAAGTTCCTTAAGCCAAATATGGAATAGACAAGAGCTACTCCTTGCTCAACAAAATGGACTCAACACCCCATATTAAATGCCTAAGAGTGTACCTGACTAGGAAGTATCTTAAAACCTATGGATTGCTATGTCTCCGAAAGAGAATCAAGCGTGTGTACAGGGGCATAAACGCAGCAGTGATAGGACTGGAGAGGTTCGGTGAGCAAATGAAGACCCTTTGAAGTCATATTGCATGGAACCCATTCCACGGGTCTCAACTCTCCAGGTTTAAGGTATTCTTCCTTCAGCTAAAACATGCATGTGGAACCCAGAGTATGATCAACCGTGTGATCGGGAGACGTGTTCCAATATGTGTCAGTTTTCGTCCCCTGGTACTCAGGTGCAACATTCCAGACGCTTTACTAACACTCTCCCGACTTGGAGAGTCAGTGCCTTTAACCTCCTGTTTGGCCCAGTTTGCAATTTCTGCGGAAGATGAACAGGAATAGGGAGAACCAATGACAGACTAGCTGGAGGTGTCTGGACGGGCAAATTTAACTCTCATTTCCCACCAGGAAGAGGAATTAACCAAAGGCTCAGCGTGCCGTGCCGGAACCAGATTAGGGCCTGAAGCCATCCTGCGGTGTTGTGGCCAGCTCACAAGAAAGCGACTTGAAGAAAGGAGCTCAGGGGCACTGTAATTCACAAACCTGCAGAGTTATAAATGACAGCTATCGTCCAAAAATATACTGAAGTAAGGCTGCCAAGAGGACTTGAAAGCGGGGCAGAATTGCAGGAAACCGATTTCAGGAGGTAGACTGGAATTGCATTTAAAGCATAGGAAAAGAGGCAGAACGTCCACAATGATGCACTTGGCCAAAAAGGGCGTATGCGTTTTTTCCTGAATATATTCAGGAAAAAACGCATACACCCTTTTTGGCCAACCAAGCAAGCTTGCAAAGGAAATCTGCACTACAATGAAGTCTCACTTCCCCCCGGTCAAAAGGGCCATCTGAAAAAAGTGTAAAATCCAGAAAGGCAGGACAGGCCATGGAGAACTGGGAGCCTTGTTATGCTGATGGGCGGGATGTAAATTGCCAACAGCCACTCGGGAGAAGTGTATGGTGTTTCCTGAAACATCTAAAAAACAAAGCAACAGAGCCTAGGGCACTTCCACTTATGGTCCTATAGCTTAGGGAAATTAAAATCAAAAAGACACAGCCACCCCAAAGGTTGGGAAGGCTCTGTTTACAAGAACCAGGTTTACTGTACAAGTTCAATATCGCAGAAAGTGAAAAATGGATAAAGAAGTTGTGGTACTTACGTACAATGCAGTATCACTCAGCAATGAAATCTATGTCATCAGGCCCGTAGCAGCATAATGAGTGGATTCAGGTATGATGATTCTAACTGAAATAAGTCACACAGAAAAAGAAACATCATAAGATATCACTAATACACGGAATTTAAACTTGGCTACACAGGAACTGAATTACAAAACAGAACAGGGTCTCAAATTTAGAAAACAAACTTATGCTTGCTTAAGGGGAAAGGTGAGTTGGGGTGCTGCATAAAACCAGAGATTGAAATGAGCACAGATAAAGTTCCTTAAGCCAAATATGGAATAGACAAGAGCTACTCCTTGCTCAACGAAATGGATTCAACACCCCATATTAAACACCTAAGAATGTACCTGACTAGGAAGTATCTTAAAACCTATGGATTGCTATGTCTCCGAAAGAGAATCAAGCATGTGTGCAGGGGCATAAACGCAGCAGTGATAGGATTGGAGAGGTTCGGTGAGCAAATGAAGACCCTTTGAAGTCATATTGCATGGTACCCATTCCACGGGTCTCAACTCTCCAGGTTTAAGGTATTCTTCCTTCAGCTAAAACATGCATGTGGAACCCAGAGTATGATCAACCGTGTGATCGGGAGACGTGTTCCAATATGTCTCAGTTTTCGTCCCCTGGTACTCGGGTGCAACATTCCAGACGCTTTACTAACACTCTCCCGGCTTGGAGAGTCAGTGCCTTTAACCTCCTGTTTGGCCCAGTTTGCAATTTCTGCGGAAGATGAACAGGAATAGGCAGAACCAATGACAGACTAGCTGGAGGTGTCTGGACGGGCAAATTTAACTCTCATTTCCCACCAGGAAGAGGAATTAACCAAAGGCTAAGCGTGCCATGCCGGAACCAGATTAGGGCCTGAAGCAATCCTGCGGTGTTGCGGCCAGCTCACGAGAAAGCGAGTTGAAGAAAGGAGCTCAGGGGCACTGTAATTCACAAACCTGCAGAGTTATAAATGACAGCTATCGTCCAAAAATATACTGAAGTAAGGCTGCCAAGAGGACTTGAAAGCGGGGCAGAATTGCAGGAAACCGATTTCAGGAGGTAGACTGGAATTGCATTTAAAGCATAGGAAAAGAGGCAGAACGTCCACAATGATGCACTTGGCCAAAAAGGGCGTATGCGTTTTTTCCTGAATATATTCAGGAAAAAACGCATACGCCCTTTTTGGCCAACCAAGCAAGCTTGCAAAGGAAATCTGCACTACAATGAAGTCTCACTTCCCCCCAGTCAAAAGGGCCATCTGAAAAAAGTGTAAAATCCAGAAAGGCAGGACAGGCCATGGAGAACTGGGAGCCTTGTTATGCTGATGGGCGGGATGTAAATTGCCAACAGCCACTCGGGAGAAGTGTATGGTGTTTCCTGAAACATCTAAAAAACAAAGCAACAGAGCCTAGGGCACTTCCACTTATGGTCCTTTAGCTTAGGGAAATTAAAATCAAAAAGACACAGCCACCCCAAAGGTTGGGACGGCTCTGTTTACAAGAACCTGGTTTACGGTACAAGTTCAATATCGCAGAAAGTGAAAAATGGATAAAGAAGTTGTGGTACTTACGTACAATGCAGTATCACTCAGCAATGAAATCTATGTCATCAGGCCCGTAGCAGCATAATGAGTGGATTCAGGTATGATGATTCTAACTGAAATAAGTCACACAGGAAAAGAAACATCATAAGATATCACTAATACACGGAATGTAAACTTGGCTACAAAGGAACTGAATTACAAAACAGAACAGGGTCTCAAATTTAGAAAACCAACTTATGCTTGCTTAAGGGGAAAGGTGAGTTGGGGTGCTGCATAAAACCAGAGATTGAAATGAGCACAGATAAAGTTCCTTAAGCCAAATATGGAATAGACAAGAGCTACTCCTTGCTCAACAAAATGGACTCAACACCCCATATTAAATGCCTAAGAGTGTACCTGACTAGGAAGTATCTTAAAACCTATGGATTGCTATGCCTCCGAAAGAGAATCAAGCGTGTGTACAGGGGCATAAACGCAGCAGTGATAGGATTGGAGAGGTTCGGTGAGCAAATGAAGACCCTTTGAAGTCATATTGCATGGAACCCATTCCACGGGTCTCAACTCTCCAGGTTTAAGGTATTCTTCCTTCAGCTAAAACATGCATGTGGAACCCAGAGTATGATCAACCATGTGATCAGGAGACGTGTTCCAATATGTGTCAGTTTTCGTCCCCTGGTACTCGGGTGCAACATTCCAGACGCTTTACTAACACTCTCCCGACTTGGAGAGTCAGTGCCTTTAACCTCCTGTTTGGCCCAGTTTGCAATTTCTGCGGAAGATGAACAGGAATAGGGAGAACCAATGACAGACTAGCTGGAGGTGTCTGGACGGGCAAATTTAACTCTCATTTCCCACCAGGAAGAGGAATTAACCAAAGGCTCAGCGTGCCGTGCCGGAACCAGATTAGGGCCTGAAGCCATCCTGCGGTGTTGTGGCCAGGTCACAAGAAAGCGACTTGAAGAAAGGAGCTCAGGGGCACTGTAATTCACAAACCTGCAGAGTTATAAATGACAGCTATCGTCCAAAAATATACTGAAGTAAGGCTGCCAAGAGGACTTGAAAGCGGGGCAGAATTGCAGGAAACCGATTTCAGGAGGTAGACTGGAATTGCATTTAAAGCATAGGAAAAGAGGCAGAACGTCCACAATGATGCACTTGGCCAAAAAGGGCGTATGTGTTTTTTCCTGAATATATTCAGGAAAAAACGCATACGCCCTTTTTGGCCAACCAAGCAAGCTTGCAAAGGAAATCTGCACTACAATGAAGTCTCACTTCCCCCCGGTCAAAAGGGCCATCTGAAAAAAGTGTAAAATCCAGAAAGGCAGGACAGGCCATGGAGAACTGGGAGCCTTGTTATGCTGATGGGCGGGATGTAAATTGCCAACAGCCACTCGGGAGAAGTGTATGGTGTTTCCTGAAACATCTAAAAAACAAAGCAACAGAGCCTAGGGCACTTCCACTTATGGTCCTATAGCTTAGGGAAATTAAAATCAAAAAGACACAGCCACCCCAAAGGTTGGGAAGGCTCTGTTTACAAGAACCTGGTTTACTGTACAAGTTCAATATCGCAGAAAGTGAAAAATGGATAAAGAAGTTGTGGTACTTACGTACAATGCAGTATCACTCAGCAATGAAATCTATGTCATCAGGCCCGTAGCAGCATAATGAGTGGATTCAGGTATGATGATTCTAACTGAAATAAGTCACACAGAAAAAGAAACATCATAAGATATCACTAATACACGGAATTTAAACTTGGCTACACAGGAACTGAATTACAAAACAGAACAGGGTCTCAAATTTAGAAAACAAACTTATGCTTGCTTAAGGGGAAAGGTGAGTTGGGGTGCTGCATAAAACCAGAGATTGAAATGAGCACAGATAAAGTTCCTTAAGCCAAATATGGAATAGACAAGAGCTACTCCTTGCTCAACGAAATGGATTCAACACCCCATATTAAACACCTAAGAATGTACCTGACTAGGAAGTATCTTAAAACCTATGGATTGCTATGTCTCCGAAAGAGAATCAAGCGTGTGTGCAGGGGCATAAACGCAGCAGTGATAGGATTGGAGAGGTTCGGTGAGCAAATGAAGACCCTTTGAAGTCATATTGCATGGTACCCATTCCACGGGTCTCAACTCTCCAGGTTTAAGGTATTCTTCCTTCAGCTAAAACATGCATGTGGAACCCAGAGTATGATCAACCGTGTGATCGGGAGACGTGTTCCAATATGTCTCAGTTTTCGTCCCCTGGTACTCGGGTGCAACATTCCAGACGCTTTACTAACACTCTCCCGGCTTGGAGAGTCAGTGCCTTTAACCTCCTGTTTGGCCCAGTTTGCAATTTCTGCGGAAGATGAACAGGAATAGGCAGAACCAATGACAGACTAGCTGGAGGTGTCTGGACGGGCAAATTTAACTCTCATTTCCCACCAGGAAGAGGAATTAACCAAAGGCTAAGCGTGCCATGCCGGAACCAGATTAGGGCCTGAAGCAATCCTGCGGTGTTGCGGCCAGCTCACGAGAAAGCGAGTTGAAGAAAGGAGCTCAGGGGCACTGTAATTCACAAACCTGCAGAGTTATAAATGACAGCTATCGTCCAAAAATATACTGAAGTAAGGCTGCCAAGAGGACTTGAAAGCGGGGCAGAATTGCAGGAAACCGATTTCAGGAGGTAGACTGGAATTGCATTTAAAGCATAGGAAAAGAGGCAGAACGTCCACAATGATGCACTTGGCCAAAAAGGGCGTATGCGTTTTTTCCTGAATATATTCAGGAAAAAACGCATACGCCCTTTTTGGCCAACCAAGCAAGCTTGCAAAGGAAATCTGCACTACAATGAAGTCTCACTTCCCCCCGGTCAAAAGGGCCATCTGAAAAAAGTGTAAAATCCAGAAAGGCAGGACAGGCCATGGAGAACTGGGAGCCTTGTTATGCTGATGGGCGGGATGTAAATTGCCAACAGCCACTCGGGAGAAGTGTATGGTGTTTCCTGAAACATCTAAAAAACAAAGCAACAGAGCCTAGGGCACTTCCACTTATGGTCCTATAGCTTAGGGAAATTAAAATCAAAAGACACAGCCACCCCAAAGGTTGGGACGGCTCTGTTTACAAGAACCTGGTTTACGGTACAAGTTCAATATCGCAGAAAGTGAAAAATGGATAAAGAAGTTGTGGTACTTACGTACAATGCAATATCACTCAGCAATGAAATCTATGTCATCAGGCCCGTAGCAGCATAATGAGTGGATTCAGGTACGATGATTCTAACTGAAATAAGTCACACAGGAAAAGAAACATCATAAGATATCACTAATACACGGAATGTAACCTTGGCTACACAGGAACTGAATTACAAAACAGAACAGGGTCTCAAATTTAGAAAACCAACTTATGCTTGCTTAAGGGGAAAGGTGAGTTGGGGTGCTGCATAAAACCAGAGATTGAAATGAGCACAGATAAAGTTCCTTAAGCCAAATATGGAATAGACAAGAGCTACTCCTTGCTCAACGAAATGGACTCAACACCCCATATTAAATGCCTAAGAGTGTACCTGACTAGGAAGTATCTTAAAACCTATGGATTGCTATGTCTCTGAAAGAGAATCAAGTGTGTGTACAGGGGCATAAACGCAGCAGTGATAGGACTGGAGAGGTTCGGTGAGCAAATGAAGACCCTTTGAAGTCATATTGCATGGAACCCATTCCACGGGTCTCAACTCTCCAGGTTTAAGGTATTCTTCCTTCAGCTAAAACATGCATGTGGAACCCAGAGTATGATCAACCATGTGATCAGGAGACGTGTTCCAATATGTGTCAGTTTTCGTCCCCTGGTACTCGGGTGCAACATTCCAGACGCTTTACTAACACTCTCCCGACTTGGAGAGTCAGTGCCTTTAACCTCCTGTTTGGCCCAGTTTGCAATTTCTGCGGAAGATGAACAGGAATAGGGAGAACCAATGACAGACTAGCTGGAGGTGTCTGGACGGGCAAATTTAACTCTCATTTCCCACCAGGAAGAGGAATTAACCAAAGGCTCAGCGTGCCGTGCCGGAACCAGATTAGAGCCTGAAGCCATCCTGCGGTGTTGCGGCCAGCTCACGAGAAAGCGAGTTGAAGAAAGGAGCTCAGGGGCACTGTAATTCACAAACCTGCAGAGTTATAAATGACAGCTATCGTCCAAAAATATACTGAAGTAAGGCTGCCAAGAGGACTTGAAAGCGGGGCAGAATTGCAGGAAACCGATTTCAGGAGGTAGACTGGAATTGCATTTAAAGCATAGGAAAAGAGGCAGAACGTCCACAATGATGCACTTGGCCAAAAAGGGCGTATGTGTTTTTTCCTGAATATATTCAGGAAAAAACGCATACGCCCTTTTTGGCCAACCAAGCAAGCTTGCAAAGGAAATCTGCACTACAATGAAGTCTCACTTCCCCCCGGTCAAAAGGGCCATCTGAAAAAAGTGTAAAATCCAGAAAGGCAGGACAGGCCATGGAGAACTGGGAGCCTTGTTATGCTGATGGGCGGGATGTAAATTGCCAACAGCCACTCGGGAGAAGTGTATGGTGTTTCCTGAAACATCTAAAAAACAAAGCAACAGAGCCTAGGGCACTTCCACTTATGGTCCTATAGCTTAGGGAAATTAAAATCAAAAAGACACAGCCACCCCAAAGGTTGGGACGGCTCTGTTTACAAGAACCTGGTTTACGGTACAAGTTCAATATCGCAGAAAGTGAAAAATGGATAAAGAAGATGTGGTACTTACGTACAATGCAGTATCACTCAGCAATGAAATCTATGTCATCAGGCCCGTAGCAGCATAATGAGTGGATTCAGGTATGATGATTCTAACTGAAATAAGTCACACAGGAAAACAAACATCATAAGATATCACTAATACATGGAATGTAAACTTGGCTACACAGGAACTGAATTACGAAACAGAACAGGGTCTCAAATTTAGAAAACCAACTTATGCTTGCTTAAGGGGAAAGGTGAGTTGGAGTGCTGCATAAAACCAGAGATTGAAATGAGCACAGATAAAGTTCCTTAAGCCAAATATGGAATAGACAAGAGCTACTCCTTGCTCAACAAAATGGACTCAACACCCCATATTAAATGCCTAAGAGTGTACCTGACTAGGAAGTATCTTAAAACCTATGGATTGCTATGTCTCCGAAAGAGAATCAAGCGTGTGTGCAGGGGCATAAACGCAGCAGTGATAGGATTGGAGAGGTTCGGTGAGCAAATGAAGACCCTTTGAAGTCATATTGCATGGTACCCATTCCACGGGTCTCAACTCTCCAGGTTTAAGGTATTCTTCCTTCAGCTAAAACATGCATGTGGAACCCAGAGTATGATCAACCGTGTGATCGGGAGACGTGTTCCAATATGTCTCAGTTTTCGTCCCCTGGTACTCGGGTGCAACATTCCAGACGCTTTACTAACACTCTCCCAGCTTGGAGAGTCAGTGCCTTTAACCTCCTGTTTGGCCCAGTTTGCAATTTCTGCGGAAGATGAACAGGAATAGGCAGAACCAATGACAGACTAGCTGGAGGTGTCTGGACGGGCAAATTTAACTCTCATTTCCCACCAGGAAGAGGAATTAACCAAAGGCTAAGCGTGCCGTGCCGGAACCAGATTAGGGCCTGAAGCAATCCTGCGGTGTTGCGGCCAGCTCACGAGAAAGCGAGTTGAAGAAAGGAGCTCAGGGGCACTGTAATTCACAAACCTGCAGAGTTATAAATGACAGCTATCGTCCAAAAATATACTGAAGTAAGGCTGCCAAGAGGACTTGAAAGCGGGGCAGAATTGCAGGAAACCGATTTCAGGAGGTAGACTGGAATTGCATTTAAAGCATAGGAAAAGAGGCAGAACGTCCACAATGATGCACTTGGCCAAAAAGGGCGTATGCGTTTTTTCCTGAATATATTCAGGAAAAAACGCATACGCTCTTTTTGGCCAACCAAGCAAGCTTGCAAAGGAAATCTGCACTACAATGAAGTCTCACTTCCCCCTGGTCAAAAGGGCCATCTGAAAAAAGTGTAAAATCCAGAAAGGCAGGACAGGCCATGGAGAACTGGGAGCCTTGTTATGCTGATGGGTGGGATGTCAATTGCCAACAGCCACTCGGGAGAAGTGTATGGTGTTTCCTGAAACATCTAAAAAACAAAGCAACAGAGCCTAGGGCACTTCCACTTATGGTCCTATAGCTTAGGGAAATTAAAATCAAAAAGACACAGCCACCCCAAAGGTTGGGACGGCTCTGTTTACAAGAACCTGGTTTACGGTACAAGTTCAATATCGCAGAAAGTGAAAAATGGATAAAGAAGTTGTGGTACTTACGTACAATGCAGTATCACTCAGCAATGAAATCTATGTCATCAGGCCCGTAGCAGCATAATGAGTGGATTCAGGTATGATGATTCTAACTGAAATAAGTCACACAGGAAAAGAAACATCATAAGATATCACTAATACATGGAATGTAAACTTGGCTACACAGGAACTGAATTACGAAACAGAACAGGGTCTCAAATTTAGAAAACCAACTTATGCTTGCTTAAGGGGAAAGGTGAGTTGGGGTGCTGCATAAAACCAGAGATTGAAATGAGCACAGATAAAGTTCCTTAAGCCAAATATGGAATAGACAAGAGCTACTCCTTGCTCAACAAAATGGACTCAACACCCCATATTAAATGCCTAAGAGTGTACCTGACTAGGAAGTATCTTAAAACCTATGGATTGCTATGTCTCCGAAAGAGAATCAAGCGTGTGTACAGGGGCATAAACGCAGCAGTGATAGGACTGGAGAGGTTCGGTGAGCAAATGAAGACCCTTTGAAGTCATATTGCATGGAACCCATTCCACGGGTCTCAACTCTCCAGGTTTAAGGTATTCTTCCTTCAGCTAAAACATGCATGTGGAACCCAGAGTATGATCAACCATGTGATCAGGAGACGTGTTCCAATATGTGTCAGTTTTCGTCCCCTGGTACTCGGGTGCAACATTCCAGACGCTTTACTAACACTCTCCCGACTTGGAGAGTCAGTGCCTTTAACCTCCTGTTTGGCCCAGTTTGCAATTTCTGCGGAAGATGAACAGGAATAGGCAGAACCAATGACAGACTAGATGGAGGTGTCTGGACGGGCAAATTTAACTCTCATTTCCCAACAGGAAGAGGAATTAACCAAAGGCTCAGCGTGCCGTGCCGGAACCAGATTAGGGCCTGAAGCCATTCTGCGGTGTTGTGGCCAGCTCACGAGAAAGCGAGTTGAAGAAAGGAGCTCAGGGGCACTGTAATTCACAAACCTGCAGAGTTATAAATGACAGCTATCGTCCAAAAATATACTGAATTAAGGCTGCCAAGAGGACTTGAAAGTGGGGCAGAATTGCAGGAAACCGATTTCAGGAGGTAGACTGGAGTTGCATTTAAAGCATAGGAAAAGAGGCAGAACGTCCACAATGATGCACTTGGCCAAAAAGGGCGTATGCGTTTTTTCCTAAATATATTCAGGAAAAAACGCATACGCCCTTTTTGGCCAACCAAGCAAGCTTGCAAAGGAAATCTGCACTACAATGAAGTCTCACTTCCCCCCGGTCAAAAGGGCCATCTGAAAAAAGTGTAAAATCCAGAAAGGCAGGACAGGCCATGGAGAACTGGGAGCCTTGTTATGCTGATGGGCGGGATGTAAATTGCCAACAGCCACTCGGGAGAAGTGTATGGTGTTTCCTGAAACATCTAAAAAACAAAGCAACAGAGCCTAGGGCACTTCCACTTATGGTCCTATAGCTTAGGGAAATTAAAATCAAAAGACACAGCCACCCCAAAGGTTGGGACGGCTCTGTTTACAAGAACCTGGTTTACGGTACAAGTTCAATATCGCAGAAAGTGAAAAATGGATAAAGAAGTTGTGGTACTTACGTACAATGCAATATCACTCAGCAATGAAATCTATGTCATCAGGCCCGTAGCAGCATAATGAGTGGATTCAGGTACGATGATTCTAACTGAAATAAGTCACACAGGAAAAGAAACATCATAAGATATCACTAATACACGGAATGTAACCTTGGCTACACAGGAACTGAATTACAAAACAGAACAGGGTCTCAAATTTAGAAAACCAACTTATGCTTGCTTAAGGGGAAAGGTGAGTTGGGGTGCTGCATAAAACCAGAGATTGAAATGAGCACAGATAAAGTTCCTTAAGCCAAATATGGAATAGACAAGAGCTACTCCTTGCTCAACGAAATGGACTCAACACCCCATATTAAATGCCTAAGAGTGTACCTGACTAGGAAGTATCTTAAAACCTATGGATTGCTATGTCTCTGAAAGAGAATCAAGTGTGTGTACAGGGGCATAAACGCAGCAGTGATAGGACTGGAGAGGTTCGGTGAGCAAATGAAGACCCTTTGAAGTCATATTGCATGGAACCCATTCCACGGGTCTCAACTCTCCAGGTTTAAGGTATTCTTCCTTCAGCTAAAACATGCATGTGGAACCCAGAGTATGATCAACCATGTGATCAGGAGACGTGTTCCAATATGTGTCAGTTTTCGTCCCCTGGTACTCGGGTGCAACATTCCAGACGCTTTACTAACACTCTCCCGACTTGGAGAGTCAGTGCCTTTAACCTCCTGTTTGGCCCAGTTTGCAATTTCTGCGGAAGATGAACAGGAATAGGGAGAACCAATGACAGACTAGCTGGAGGTGTCTGGACGGGCAAATTTAACTCTCATTTCCCACCAGGAAGAGGAATTAACCAAAGGCTCAGCGTGCCGTGCCGGAACCAGATTAGAGCCTGAAGCCATCCTGCGGTGTTGCGGCCAGCTCACGAGAAAGCGAGTTGAAGAAAGGAGCTCAGGGGCACTGTAATTCACAAACCTGCAGAGTTATAAATGACAGCTATCGTCCAAAAATATACTGAAGTAAGGCTGCCAAGAGGACTTGAAAGCGGGGCAGAATTGCAGGAAACCGATTTCAGGAGGTAGACTGGAATTGCATTTAAAGCATAGGAAAAGAGGCAGAACGTCCACAATGATGCACTTGGCCAAAAAGGGCGTATGTGTTTTTTCCTGAATATATTCAGGAAAAAACGCATACGCCCTTTTTGGCCAACCAAGCAAGCTTGCAAAGGAAATCTGCACTACAATGAAGTCTCACTTCCCCCCGGTCAAAAGGGCCATCTGAAAAAAGTGTAAAATCCAGAAAGGCAGGACAGGCCATGGAGAACTGGGAGCCTTGTTATGCTGATGGGCGGGATGTAAATTGCCAACAGCCACTCGGGAGAAGTGTATGGTGTTTCCTGAAACATCTAAAAAACAAAGCAACAGAGCCTAGGGCACTTCCACTTATGGTCCTATAGCTTAGGGAAATTAAAATCAAAAAGACACAGCCACCCCAAAGGTTGGGACGGCTCTGTTTACAAGAACCTGGTTTACGGTACAAGTTCAATATCGCAGAAAGTGAAAAATGGATAAAGAAGATGTGGTACTTACGTACAATGCAGTATCACTCAGCAATGAAATCTATGTCATCAGGCCCGTAGCAGCATAATGAGTGGATTCAGGTATGATGATTCTAACTGAAATAAGTCACACAGGAAAACAAACATCATAAGATATCACTAATACATGGAATGTAAACTTGGCTACACAGGAACTGAATTACGAAACAGAACAGGGTCTCAAATTTAGAAAACCAACTTATGCTTGCTTAAGGGGAAAGGTGAGTTGGAGTGCTGCATAAAACCAGAGATTGAAATGAGCACAGATAAAGTTCCTTAAGCCAAATATGGAATAGACAAGAGCTACTCCTTGCTCAACAAAATGGACTCAACACCCCATATTAAATGCCTAAGAGTGTACCTGACTAGGAAGTATCTTAAAACCTATGGATTGCTATGTCTCCGAAAGAGAATCAAGCGTGTGTGCAGGGGCATAAACGCAGCAGTGATAGGATTGGAGAGGTTCGGTGAGCAAATGAAGACCCTTTGAAGTCATATTGCATGGTACCCATTCCACGGGTCTCAACTCTCCAGGTTTAAGGTATTCTTCCTTCAGCTAAAACATGCATGTGGAACCCAGAGTATGATCAACCGTGTGATCGGGAGACGTGTTCCAATATGTCTCAGTTTTCGTCCCCTGGTACTCGGGTGCAACATTCCAGACGCTTTACTAACACTCTCCCAGCTTGGAGAGTCAGTGCCTTTAACCTCCTGTTTGGCCCAGTTTGCAATTTCTGCGGAAGATGAACAGGAATAGGCAGAACCAATGACAGACTAGCTGGAGGTGTCTGGACGGGCAAATTTAACTCTCATTTCCCACCAGGAAGAGGAATTAACCAAAGGCTAAGCGTGCCGTGCCGGAACCAGATTAGGGCCTGAAGCAATCCTGCGGTGTTGCGGCCAGCTCACGAGAAAGCGAGTTGAAGAAAGGAGCTCAGGGGCACTGTAATTCACAAACCTGCAGAGTTATAAATGACAGCTATCGTCCAAAAATATACTGAAGTAAGGCTGCCAAGAGGACTTGAAAGCGGGGCAGAATTGCAGGAAACCGATTTCAGGAGGTAGACTGGAATTGCATTTAAAGCATAGGAAAAGAGGCAGAACGTCCACAATGATGCACTTGGCCAAAAAGGGCGTATGCGTTTTTTCCTGAATATATTCAGGAAAAAACGCATACGCTCTTTTTGGCCAACCAAGCAAGCTTGCAAAGGAAATCTGCACTACAATGAAGTCTCACTTCCCCCTGGTCAAAAGGGCCATCTGAAAAAAGTGTAAAATCCAGAAAGGCAGGACAGGCCATGGAGAACTGGGAGCCTTGTTATGCTGATGGGTGGGATGTCAATTGCCAACAGCCACTCGGGAGAAGTGTATGGTGTTTCCTGAAACATCTAAAAAACAAAGCAACAGAGCCTAGGGCACTTCCACTTATGGTCCTATAGCTTAGGGAAATTAAAATCAAAAAGACACAGCCACCCCAAAGGTTGGGACGGCTCTGTTTACAAGAACCTGGTTTACGGTACAAGTTCAATATCGCAGAAAGTGAAAAATGGATAAAGAAGTTGTGGTACTTACGTACAATGCAGTATCACTCAGCAATGAAATCTATGTCATCAGGCCCGTAGCAGCATAATGAGTGGATTCAGGTATGATGATTCTAACTGAAATAAGTCACACAGGAAAAGAAACATCATAAGATATCACTAATACATGGAATGTAAACTTGGCTACACAGGAACTGAATTACGAAACAGAACAGGGTCTCAAATTTAGAAAACCAACTTATGCTTGCTTAAGGGGAAAGGTGAGTTGGGGTGCTGCATAAAACCAGAGATTGAAATGAGCACAGATAAAGTTCCTTAAGCCAAATATGGAATAGACAAGAGCTACTCCTTGCTCAACAAAATGGACTCAACACCCCATATTAAATGCCTAAGAGTGTACCTGACTAGGAAGTATCTTAAAACCTATGGATTGCTATGTCTCCGAAAGAGAATCAAGCGTGTGTACAGGGGCATAAACGCAGCAGTGATAGGACTGGAGAGGTTCGGTGAGCAAATGAAGACCCTTTGAAGTCATATTGCATGGAACCCATTCCACGGGTCTCAACTCTCCAGGTTTAAGGTATTCTTCCTTCAGCTAAAACATGCATGTGGAACCCAGAGTATGATCAACCATGTGATCAGGAGACGTGTTCCAATATGTGTCAGTTTTCGTCCCCTGGTACTCGGGTGCAACATTCCAGACGCTTTACTAACACTCTCCCGACTTGGAGAGTCAGTGCCTTTAACCTCCTGTTTGGCCCAGTTTGCAATTTCTGCGGAAGATGAACAGGAATAGGCAGAACCAATGACAGACTAGATGGAGGTGTCTGGACGGGCAAATTTAACTCTCATTTCCCAACAGGAAGAGGAATTAACCAAAGGCTCAGCGTGCCGTGCCGGAACCAGATTAGGGCCTGAAGCCATTCTGCGGTGTTGTGGCCAGCTCACGAGAAAGCGAGTTGAAGAAAGGAGCTCAGGGGCACTGTAATTCACAAACCTGCAGAGTTATAAATGACAGCTATCGTCCAAAAATATACTGAATTAAGGCTGCCAAGAGGACTTGAAAGTGGGGCAGAATTGCAGGAAACCGATTTCAGGAGGTAGACTGGAGTTGCATTTAAAGCATAGGAAAAGAGGCAGAACGTCCACAATGATGCACTTGGCCAAAAAGGGCGTATGCGTTTTTTCCTAAATATATTCAGGAAAAAACGCATACGCCCTTTTTGGCCAACCAAGCAAGCTTGCAAAGGAAATCTGCACTACAATGAAGTCTCACTTCCCCCCGGTCAAAAGGGCCATCTGAAAAAAGTGTAAAATCCAGAAAGGCAGGACAGGCCATGGAGAACTGGGAGCCTTGTTATGCTGATGGGCGGGATGTAAATTGCCAACAGCCACTCGGGAGAAGTGTATGGTGTTTCCTGAAACATCTAAAAAACAAAGCAACAGAGCCTAGGGCACTTCCACTTATGGTCCTATAGCTTAGGGAAATTAAAATCAAAAGACACAGCCACCCCAAAGGTTGGGACGGCTCTGTTTACAAGAACCTGGTTTACGGTACAAGTTCAATATCGCAGAAAGTGAAAAATGGATAAAGAAGTTGTGGTACTTACGTACAATGCAGTATCACTCAGCAAGGAAATCTATGTCATCAGGCCCGTAGCAGCATAATGAGTGGATTCAGGTATGATGATTCTAACTGAAATAAGTCACACAGAAAAAGAAACATCATAAGATATCACTAATACACGGAATGTAACCTTGGCTACACAGGAACTGAATTACAAAACAGAACAGGGTCTCAAATTTAGAAACCCAACTTATGCTTGCTTAAGGGGAAAGGTGAGTTGGGGTGCTGCATAAAACCAGAGATTGAAATGAGCACAGATAAAGTTCCTTAAGCCAAATATGGAATAGACAAGAGCTACTCCTTGCTCAACGAAATGGATTCAACACCCCATATTAAACACCTAAGAATGTACCTGACTAGGAAGTATCTTAAAACCTATGGATTGCTATGTCTCCGAAAGAGAATCAGCGTGTGTGCAGGGGCATAAAAGCAGCAGTGATAGGATTGGAGAGGTTCGGTGAGCAAATGAAGACCCTTTGAAGACATATTGCATGGTACCCATTCCACGGGTCTCAACTCTCCAGGTTTAAGTTATTCTTCCTTCAGCTAAAACATGCATGTGGAACCCAGAGTATGATCAACCGTGTGATCGGGAGACGTGTTCCAATATGTCTCAGTTTTCGTCCCCTGGTACTCGGGTGCAACATTCCAGACGCTTTACTAACACTCTCCCGGCTTGGAGAGTCAGTGCCTTTAACCTCCTGTTTGGCCCAGTTTGCAATTTCTGCGGAAGATGAACAGGAATAGGCAGAACCAATGACAGACTAGCTGGAGGTGTCTGGACGGGCAAATTTAACTCTCATTTCCCACCAGGAAGAGGAATTAACCAAAGGCTAAGCGTGCCATGCCGGAACCAGATTAGGGCCTGAAGCAATCCTGCGGTGTTGCGGCCAGCTCACGAGAAAGCGAGTTGAAGAAAGGAGCTCAGGGGCACTGTAATTCACAAACCTGCAGAGTTATAAATGACAGCTATCGTCCAAAAATATACTGAAGTAAGGCTGCCAAGAGGACTTGAAAGCGGGGCAGAATTGCAGGAAACCGATTTCAGGAGGTACACTGGAATTGCATTTAAAGCATAGGAAAAGAGGCAGAACGTCCACAATGATGCACTTGGCCAAAAAGGGCGTATGCGTTTTTTCCTGAATATATTCAGGAAAAAACGCATACGCCCTTTTTGGCCAACCATGCAAGCTTGCAAAGGAAATCTGCACTACAATGAAGTCTCACTTCCCCCCGGTCAAAAGGGCCATCTGAAAAAAGTGTAAAATCCAGAAAGGCAGGACAGGCCATGGAGAACTGGGAGCCTTGTTATGCTGATGGGCGGGATGTAAATTGCCAACAGCCACTCGGGAGAAGTGTATGGTGTTTCCTGAAACATCTAAAAAACAAAGCAACAGAGCCTAGGGCACTTCCACTTATGGTCCTATAGCTTAGGGAAATTAAAATCAAAAAGACACAGCCACCCCAAAGGTTGAGATGGCTCTGTTTACAAGAACCTGGTTTACGGTACAAGTTCAATATCGCAGAAAGTGAAAAATGGATAAAGAAGTTGTGGTACTTACGTACAATGCAGTATCACTCAGCAATGAAATCTATGTCATCAGGCCCGTAGCAGCATAATGAGTGGATTCAGGTATGATGATTCTAACTGAAATAAGTCACACAGTAAAAGAAACATCATAAGATATCACTAATACACGGAATGTAAACTTGGCTACACAGGAACTGAATTACAAAACAGAACAGGGTCTCAAATTTAGAAAACCAACTTATGCTTGCTTAAGGGGAAAGGTGAGTTGGGGTGCTGCATAAAATCAGAGATTGAAATGAGCACAGATAAAGTTCCTTAAGCCAAATATGGAATAGACAAGAGCTACTCCTTGCTCAACGAAATGGACTCAACACCCCATATTAAATGCCTAAGAGTGTACCTGACTAGGAAGTATCTTAAAACCTATGGATTGCTATGTCTCTGAAAGAGAATCAAGTGTGTGTACAGGGGCATAAACGCAGCAGTGATAGGATTGGAGAGGTTCGGTGAGCAAATGAAGACCCTTTGAAGTCATATTGCATGGTACCCATTCCACGGGTCTCAACTCTCCAGGTTTAAGGTATTCTTCCTTCAGCTAAAACATGCATGTGGAACCCAGAGTATGATCAACCGTGTGATCGGGAGACGTGTTCCAATATGTGTCAGTTTTCGTCCCCTGGTACTCGGGTGCAACATTCCAGACGCTTTACTAACACTCTCCCGACTTGGAGAGTCAGTGCCTTTAACCTCCTGTTTGGCCCAGTTTGCAATTTCTGCGAAAGATGAACACGAATAGGCAGAACCAATGACAGACTAGATGGAGGTGTCTGGATGGGCAAGTTTAACTCTCATTTCCCACCAGGAAGAGGAATTAACCAAAGGCTCAGCGTGCCGTGCCGGAACCAGATTAGGGCCTGAAGCAATCCTGCGGTGTTGCGGCCAGCTCACGAGAAAGCGAGTTGAAGAAAGGAGCTCAGGGGCACTGTAATTCACAAACCTGCAGAGTTATAAATGACAGCTATCGTCCAAAAATATACTGAAGTAAGGCTGCCAAGAGGACTTGAAAGTGGGGCAGAATTGCAGGAAACCGATTTCAGGAGGTAGACTGGAATTGCATTTAAAGCATAGGAAAAGAGGCAGAACGTCCACAATGATGCACTTGGCCAAAAAGGGCGTATGCGTTTTTTCCTGAATATATTCAGGAAAAAACGCATACGCCCTTTTTGGCCAACCAAGCAAGCTTGCAAAGGAAATCTGCACTACAATGAAGTCTCACTTCCCCCCGGTCAAAAGGGCCATCTGAAAAAAGTGTAAAATCCAGAAAGGCAGGACAGGCCGTGGAGAACTGGGAGCCTTGTTATGCTGATGGGCGGGATGTAAATTGCCAACAGCCACTCGGGAGAAGTGTATGGTGTTTCCTGAAACATCTAAAAAACAGAGCAACAGAGCCTAGGGCACTTCCACTTATGGTCCTATAGCTTAGGGAAATTAAAATCAAAAGACACAGCCACCCCAAAGGTTGGGACGGCTCTGTTTACAAGAACCTGGTTTACGGTACAAGTTCAATATCGCAGAAAGTGAAAAATGGATAAAGAAGTTGTGGTACTTACGTACAATGCAATATCACTCAGCAATGAAATCTATGTCATCAGGCCCGTAGCAGCATAATGAGTGGATTCAGGTACGATGATTCTAACTGAAATAAGTCACACAGAAAAAGAAACATCATAAGATATCACTAATACACGGAATGTAACCTTGGCTACACAGGAACTGAATTACACAACAGAACAGGGTCTCAAATTTAGAAAACCAACTTATGCTTGCTTAAGGGGAAAGGTGAGTTGGGGTGCTGCATAAAACCAGAGATTGAAATGAGCACAGATAAAGTTCCTTAAGCCAAATATGGAATAGACAAGAGCTACTCCTTGCTCAACGAAATGGACTCAACAACCCATATTAAATGCCTAAGAGTGTACCTGACTAGGAAGTATCTTAAAACCTATGGATTGCTATGTCTCCGAAAGAGAATCAAGCGTGTGTACAGGGGCATAAACGCAGCAGTGATAGGACTGGAGAGGTTCGGTGAGCAAATGAAGACCCTTTGAAGTCATATTGCATGGAACACATTCCACGGGTCTCAACTCTCCAGGTTTAAGGTATTCTTCCTTCAGCTAAAACATGCATGTGGAACCCAGAGTATGATCAACCGTGTGATCGGGAGACGTGTTCCAATATGTCTCAGTTTTCGTCCCCTGGTACTCGGGTGCAACATTCCAGACGCTTTACTAACACTCTCCCGACTTGGAGAGTCAGTGCCTTTAACCTCCTGTTTGGCCCAGTTTGCAATTTCTGCGGAAGATGAACAGGAATAGGCAGAACCAATGACAGACTAGCTGGAGGTGTCTGGACGGGCAAATTTAACTCTCATTTCCCACCAGGAAGAGGAATTAACCAAAGGCTAAGCGTGCCATGCCGGAACCAGATTAGGGCCTGAAGCAATCCTGCGGTGTTGCGGCCAGCTCACGAGAAAGCGAGTTGAAGAAAGGAGCTCAGGGGCACTGTAATTCACAAACCTGCAGAGTTATAAATGACAGCTATCGTCCAAAAATATACTGAAGTAAGGCTGCCAAGAGGACTTGAAAGCGGGGCAGAATTGCAGGAAACCGATTTCAGGAGGTAGACTGGAATTGCATTTAAAGCATAGGAAAAGAGGCAGAACGTCCACAATGATGCACTTGGCCAAAAAGGGCGTATGCGTTTTTTCCTGAATATATTCAGGAAAAAACGCATACGCCCTTTTTGGCCAACCAAGCAAGCTTGCAAAGGAAATCTGCACTACAATGAAGTCTCACTTCCCCCCAGTCAAAAGGGCCATCTGAAAAAAGTGTAAAATCCAGAAAGGCAGGACAGGCCATGGAGAACTGGGAGCCTTGTTATGCTGATGGGCGGGATGTAAATTGCCAACAGCCACTCGGGAGAAGTGTATGGTGTTTCCTGAAACATCTAAAAAACAAAGCAACAGAGCCTAGGGCACTTCCACTTATGGTCCTATAGCTTAGGGAAATTAAAATCAAAAGGACACAGCCACCCCAAAGGTTGGGACGGCTCTGTTTACAAGAACCTGGTTTACGGTACAAGTTCAATATCGCAGAAAGTGAAAAATGGATAAAGAAGTTGTGGTACTTACGTACAATGCAGTATCACTCAGCAATGAAATCTATGTCATCAGGCCCGTAGCAGCATAATGAGTGGATTCAGGTATGATGATTCTAACTGAAATAAGTCACACAGGAAAAGAAACATCATAAGATATCACTAATACACGGAATGTAAACTTGGCTACAAAGGAACTGAATTACAAAACAGAACAGGGTCTCAAATTTAGAAAACCAACTTATGCTTGCTTAAGGGGAAAGGTGAGTTGGGGTGCTGCATAAAACCAGAGATTGAAATGAGCACAGATAAAGTTCCTTAAGCCAAATATGGAATAGACAAGAGCTACTCCTTGCTCAACAAAATGGACTCAACACCCCATATTAAATGCCTAAGAGTGTACCTGACTAGGAAGTATCTTAAAACCTATGGATTGCTATGCCTCCGAAAGAGAATCAAGCGTGTGTACAGGGGCATAAACGCAGCAGTGATAGGATTGGAGAGGTTCGGTGAGCAAATGAAGACCCTTTGAAGTCATATTGCATGGAACCCATTCCACGGGTCTCAACTCTCCAGGTTTAAGGTATTCTTCCTTCAGCTAAAACATGCATGTGGAACCCAGAGTATGATCAACCATGTGATCAGGAGACGTGTTCCAATATGTGTCAGTTTTCGTCCCCTGGTACTCGGGTGCAACATTCCAGACGCTTTACTAACACTCTCCCGACTTGGAGAGTCAGTGCCTTTAACCTCCTGTTTGGCCCAGTTTGCAATTTCTGCGGAAGATGAACAGGAATAGGGAGAACCAATGACAGACTAGCTGGAGGTGTCTGGACGGGCAAATTTAACTCTCATTTCCCACCAGGAAGAGGAATTAACCAAAGGCTCAGCGTGCCGTGCCGGAACCAGATTAGGGCCTGAAGCAATCCTGCGGTGTTGCGGCCAGCTCACAAGAAAGCGACTTGAAGAAAGGAGCTCAGGGGCACTGTAATTCACAAACCTGCAGAGTTATAAATGACAGCTATCGTCCAAATATATACTGAAGTAAGGCTGCCAAGAGGACTTGAAAGCGGGGCAGAATTGCAGGAAACCGATTTCAGGAGGTAGACTGGAATTGCATTTAAAGCATAGGAAAAGAGGCAGAACGTCCACAATGATGCACTTGGCCAAAAAGGGCGTATGCGTTTTTTCCTGAATATATTCAGGAAAAAACGCATACGCCCTTTTTGGCCAACCAAGCAAGCTTGCAAAGGAAATCTGCACTACAATGAAGTCTCACTTCCCCCCGGTCAAAAGGGCCATCTGAAAAAAGTGTAAAATCCAGAAAGGCAGGACAGGCCATGGAGAACTGGGAGCCTTGTTATGCTGATGGGCGGGATGTAAATTGCCAACAGCCACTCGGGAGAAGTGTATGGTGTTTCCTGAAACATCTAAAAAACAAAGCAACAGAGCCTAGGGCACTTCCACTTATGGTCCTATAGCTTAGGGAAATTAAAATCAAAAGACACAGCCACCCCAAAGGTTGGGACGGCTCTGTTTACAAGAACCTGGTTTACGGTACAAGTTCAATATCGCAGAAAGTGAAAAATGGATAAAGAAGTTGTGGTACTTACGTACAATGCAATATCACTCAGCAATGAAATCTATGTCATCAGGCCCGTAGCAGCATAATGAGTGGATTCAGGTACGATGATTCTAACTGAAATAAGTCACACAGGAAAAGAAACATCATAAGATATCACTAATACACGGAATGTAACCTTGGCTACACAGGAACTGAATTACAAAACAGAACAGGGTCTCAAATTTAGAAACCCAACTTATGCTTGCTTAAGGGGAAAGGTGAGTTGGGGTGCTGCATAAAACCAGAGATTGAAATGAGCACAGATAAAGTTCCTTAAGCCAAATATGGAATAGACAAGAGCTACTCCTTGCTCAACGAAATGGACTCAACACCCCATATTAAATGCCTAAGAGTGTACCTGACTAGGAAGTACTTAAAACCTATGGATTGCTATGTCTCCGAAAGAGAATCAAGTGTGTGTACAGGGGCATAAACGCAGCAGTGATAGGACTGGAGAGGTTCGGTGAGCAAATGAAGACCCTTTGAAGTCATATTGCATGGAACCCATTCCACGGGTCTCAACTCTCCAGGTTTAAGGTATTCTTCCTTCAGCTAAAACATGCATGTGGAACCCAGAGTATGATCAACCATGTGATCAGGAGACGTGTTCCAATATGTGTCAGTTTTCGTCCCCTGGTACTCGGGTGCAACATTCCAGACGCTTTACTAACACTCTCCCGACTTGGAGAGTCAGTGCCTTTAACCTCCTGTTTGGCCCAGTTTGCAATTTCTGCGGAAGATGAACAGGAATAGGGAGAACCAATGACAGACTAGCTGGAGGTGTCTGGACGGGCAAATTTAACTCTCATTTCCCACCAGGAAGAGGAATTAACCAAAGGCTCAGCGTGCCGTGCCGGAACCAGATTAGGGCCTGAAGCCATCCTGCGGTGTTGCGGCCAGCTCACGAGAAAGCGAGTTGAAGAAAGGAGCTCAGGGGCACTGTAATTCACAAACCTGCAGAGTTATAAATGACAGCTATCGTCCAAAAATATACTGAAGTAAGGCTGCCAAGAGGACTTGAAAGCGGGGCAGAATTGCAGGAAACCGATTTCAGGAGGTAGACTGGAATTGCATTTAAAGCATAGGAAAAGAGGCAGAACGTCCACAATGATGCACTTGGCCAAAAAGGGCGTATGTGTTTTTTCCTGAATATATTCAGGAAAAAACGCATACGCCCTTTTTGGCCAACCAAGCAAGCTTGCAAAGGAAATCTGCACTACAATGAAGTCTCACTTCCCCCCGGTCAAAAGGGCCATCTGAAAAAAGTGTAAAATCCAGAAAGGCAGGACAGGCCATGGAGAACTGGGAGCCTTGTTATGCTGATGGGCGGGATGTAAATTGCCAACAGCCACTCGGGAGAAGTGTATGGTGTTTCCTGAAACATCTAAAAAACAAAGCAACAGAGCCTAGGGCACTTCCACTTATGGTCCTATAGCTTAGGGAAATTAAAATCAAAAAGACACAGCCACCCCAAAGGTTGGGACGGCTCTGTTTACAAGAACCTGGTTTACGGTACAAGTTCAATATCGCAGAAAGTGAAAAATGGATAAAGAAGTTGTGGTACTTACGTACAATGCAGTATCACTCAGCAATGAAATCTATGTCATCAGGCCCGTAGCAGCATAATGAGTGGATTCAGGTATGATGATTCTAACTGAAATAAGTCACACAGGAAAACAAACATCATAAGATATCACTAATACATGGAATGTAAACTTGGCTACACAGGAACTGAATTACGAAACAGAACAGGGTCTCAAATTTAGAAAACCAACTTATGCTTGCTTAAGGGGAAAGGTGAGTTGGAGTGCTGCATAAAACCAGAGATTGAAATGAGCACAGATAAAGTTCCTTAAGCCAAATATGGAATAGACAAGAGCTACTCCTTGCTCAACAAAATGGACTCAACACCCCATATTAAATGCCTAAGAGTGTACCTGACTAGGAAGTATCTTAAAACCTATGTATTGCTATGTCTCCGAAAGAGAATCAAGCGTGTGTGCAGGGGCATAAACGCAGCAGTGATAGGATTGGAGAGGTTCGGTGAGCAAATGAAGACCCTTTGAAGTCATATTGCATGGTACCCATTCCACGGGTCTCAACTCTCCAGGTTTAAGGTATTCTTCCTTCAGCTAAAACATGCATGTGGAACCCAGAGTATGATCAACCGTGTGATCGGGAGACGTGTTCCAATATGTCTCAGTTTTCGTCCCCTGGTACTCGGGTGCAACATTCCAGACGCTTTACTAACACTCTCCCAGCTTGGAGAGTCAGTGCCTTTAACCTCCTGTTTGGCCCAGTTTGCAATTTCTGCGGAAGATGAACAGGAATAGGCAGAACCAATGACAGACTAGCTGGAGGTGTCTGGACGGGCAAATTTAACTCTCATTTCCCACCAGGAAGAGGAATTAACCAAAGGCTAAGCGTGCCGTGCCGGAACCAGATTAGGGCCTGAAGCAATCCTGCGGTGTTGCGGCCAGCTCACGAGAAAGCGAGTTGAAGAAAGGAGCTCAGGGGCACTGTAATTCACAAACCTGCAGAGTTATAAATGACAGCTATCGTCCAAAAATATACTGAAGTAAGGCTGCCAAGAGGACTTGAAAGCGGGGCAGAATTGCAGGAAACCGATTTCAGGAGGTAGACTGGAATTGCATTTAAAGCATAGGAAAAGAGGCAGAACGTCCACAATGATGCACTTGGCCAAAAAGGGCGTATGCGTTTTTTCCTGAATATATTCAGGAAAAAACGCATACGCTCTTTTTGGCCAACCAAGCAAGCTTGCAAAGGAAATCTGCACTACAATGAAGTCTCACTTCCCCCTGGTCAAAAGGGCCATCTGAAAAAAGTGTAAAATCCAGAAAGGCAGGACAGGCCATGGAGAACTGGGAGCCTTGTTATGCTGATGGGTGGGATGTCAATTGCCAACAGCCACTCGGGAGAAGTGTATGGTGTTTCCTGAAACATCTAAAAAACAAAGCAACAGAGCCTAGGGCACTTCCACTTATGGTCCTATAGCTTAGGGAAATTAAAATCAAAAAGACACAGCCACCCCAAAGGTTGGGACGGCTCTGTTTACAAGAACCTGGTTTACGGTACAAGTTCAATATCGCAGAAAGTGAAAAATGGATAAAGAAGTTGTGGTACTTACGTACAATGCAGTATCACTCAGCAATGAAATCTATGTCATCAGGCCCGTAGCAGCATAATGAGTGGATTCAGGTATGATGATTCTAACTGAAATAAGTCACACAGGAAAAGAAACATCATAAGATATCACTAATACATGGAATGTAAACTTGGCTACACAGGAACTGAATTACGAAACAGAACAGGGTCTCAAATTTAGAAAACCAACTTATGCTTGCTTAAGGGGAAAGGTGAGTTGGGGTGCTGCATAAAACCAGAGATTGAAATGAGCACAGATAAAGTTCCTTAAGCCAAATATGGAATAGACAAGAGCTACTCCTTGCTCAACGAAATGGACTCAACACCCCATATTAAATGCCTAAGAGTGTACCTGACTAGGAAGTATCTTAAAACCTATGGATTGCTATGTCTCCGAAAGAGAATCAAGCGTGTGTACAGGGGCATAAACGCAGCAGTGATAGGACTGGAGAGGTTCGGTGAGCAAATGAAGACCCTTTGAAGTCATATTGCATGGAACCCATTCCACGGGTCTCAACTCTCCAGGTTTAAGGTATTCTTCCTTCAGCTAAAACATGCATGTGGAACCCAGAGTATGATCAACCATGTGATCAGGAGACGTGTTCCAATATGTGTCAGTTTTCGTCCCCTGGTACTCGGGTGCAACATTCCAGACGCTTTACTAACACTCTCCCGACTTGGAGAGTCAGTGCCTTTAACCTCCTGTTTGGCCCAGTTTGCAATTTCTGCGGAAGATGAACAGGAATAGGCAGAACCAATGACAGACTAGATGGAGGTGTCTGGACGGGCAAATTTAACTCTCATTTCCCACCAGGAAGAGGAATTAACCAAAGGCTCAGCGTGCCGTGCCGGAACCAGATTAGGGCCTGAAGCCATTCTGCGGTGTTGTGGCCAGCTCACGAGAAAGCGAGTTGAAGAAAGGAGCTCAGGGGCACTGTAATTCACAAACCTGCAGAGTTATAAATGACAGCTATCGTCCAAAAATATACTGAATTAAGGCTGCCAAGAGGACTTGAAAGTGGGGCAGAATTGCAGGAAACCGATTTCAGGAGGTAGACTGGAGTTGCATTTAAAGCATAGGAAAAGAGGCAGAACGTCCACAATGATGCACTTGGCCAAAAAGGGCGTATGCGTTTTTTCCTAAATATATTCAGGAAAAAACGCATACGCCCTTTTTGGCCAACCAAGCAAGCTTGCAAAGGAAATCTGCACTACAATGAAGTCTCACTTCCCCCCGGTCAAAAGGGCCATCTGAAAAAAGTGTAAAATCCAGAAAGGCAGGACAGGCCATGGAGAACTGGGAGCCTTGTTATGCTGATGGGCGGGATGTAAATTGCCAACAGCCACTCGGGAGAAGTGTATGGTGTTTCCTGAAACATCTAAAAAACAAAGCAACAGAGCCTAGGGCACTTCCACTTATGGTCCTATAGCTTAGGGAAATTAAAATCAAAAGACACAGCCACCCCAAAGGTTGGGACGGCTCTGTTTACAAGAACCTGGTTTACGGTACAAGTTCAATATCGCAGAAAGTGAAAAATGGATAAAGAAGTTGTGGTACTTACGTACAATGCAGTATCACTCAGCAATGAAATCTATGTCATCAGGCCCGTAGCAGCATAATGAGTGGATTCAGGTACGATGATTCTAACTGAAATAAGTCACACAGGAAAAGAAACATCATAAGATATCACTAATACACGGAATGTAAACTTGGCTACACAGGAACTGAATTCCAAAACAGAACAGGGTCTCAAATTTAGAAAACCAACTTATGCTTGCTTAAGGGGAAAGGTGAGTTGGGGTGCTGCATAAAACCAGAGATTGAAATGAGCACAGATAAAGTTCCTTAAGCCAAATATGGAATAGACAAGAGCTACTCCTTGCTCAACGAAATGGACTCAACACCCCATATTAAATGCCTAAGAGTGTACCTGACTAGGAAGTATCTTAAAACCTATGGATTGCTATGTCTCTGAAAGAGAATCAAGTGTGTGTACAGGGGCATAAACGTAGCAGTGATAGGATTGGAGAGGTTCGGTGAGCAAATGAAGACCCTTTGAAGTCATATTGCATGGTACCCATTCCACGGGTCTCAACTCTCCAGGTTTAAGGTATTCTTCCTTCAGCTAAAACATGCATGTGGAACCCAGAGTATGATCAACCGTGTGATCGGGAGACGTGTTCCAATATGTCTCAGTTTTCGTCCCCTGGTACTCGGGTGCAACATTCCAGACGCTTTACTAACACTCTCCCGACTTGGAGAGTCAGTGCCTTTAACCTCCTGTTTGGCCCAGTTTGCAATTTCTGCGGAAGATGAACAGGAATAGGGAGAACCAATGACAGACTAGCTGGAGGTGTCTGGACGGGCAAATTTAACTCTCATTTCCCACCAGGAAGAGGAATTAACCAAAGGCTCAGCGTGCCGTGCCGGAACCAGATTAGGGCCTGAAGCCATCCTGCGGTGTTGCGGCCAGCTCACGAGAAAGCGAGTTGAAGAAAGAAGCTCAGGGGCACTGTAATTCACAAACCTGCAGAGTTATAAATGACAGCTATCGTCCAAAAATATACTGAAGTAAGGCTGCCAAGAGGACTTGAAAGCGGGGCAGAATTGCAGGAAACCGATTTCAGGAGGTAGACTGGAATTGCATTTAAAGCATAGGAAAAGAGGCAGAACGTCCACAATGATGCACTTGGCCAAAAAGGGCGTATGCGTTTTTTCCTGAATATATTCAGGAAAAAACGCATACGCCCTTTTTGGCCAACCAAGCAAGCTTGCAAAGGAAATCTGCACTACAATGAAGTCTCACTTCCCCCCGGTCAAAAGGGCCATCTGAAAAAAGTGTAAAATCCAGAAAGGCAGGACAGGCCATGGAGAACTGGGAGCCTTGTTATGCTGATGGGCGGGATGTAAATTGCCAACAGCCACTCGGGAGAAGTGTATGGTGTTTCCTGAAACATCTAAAAAACAAAGCAACAGAGCCTAGGGCACTTCCACTTATGGTCCTATAGCTTAGGGAAATTAAAATCAAAAGACACAGCCACCCCAAAGGTTGGGACGGCTCTGTTTACAAGAACCTGGTTTACGGTACAAGTTCAATATCGCAGAAAGTGAAAAATGGATAAAGAAGTTGTGGTACTTACGTACAATGCAATATCAATCAGCAATGAAATCTATGTCATCAGGCCCGTAGCAGCATAATGAGTGGATTCAGGTACGATGATTCTAACTGAAATAAGTCACACAGAAAATGAAACATCATAAGATATCACTAATAGACGGAATGTAAACTTGGCTACACAGGAACTGAATTACAAAACAGAACAGGGTCTCAAATTTAGAAAACCAACTTATGCTTGCTTAAGGGGAAAGGTGAGTTGGGGTGCTGCATAAAACCAGAGATTGAAATGAGCACAGATAAAGTTCCTTAAGCCAAATATGGAATAGACAAGAGCTACTCCTTGCTCAACGAAATGGACTCAACACCCCATATTAAATGCCTAAGAGTGTACCTGACTAGGAAGTATCTTAAAACCTATGGATTGCTATGTCTCTGAAAGAGAATCAAGTGTGTGTACAGGGGCATAAACGCAGCAGTGATAGGATTGGAGAGGTTCGGTGAGCAAATGAAGACCCTTTGAAGTCATATTGCATGGTACCCATTCCACGGGTCTCAACTCTCCAGGTTTAAGGTATTCTTCCTTCAGCTAAAACATGCATGTGGAACCCAGAGTATGATCAACCGTGTGATCGGGAGACGTGTTCCAATATGTCTCAGTTTTCGTCCCCTGGTACTCGGGTGCAACATTCCAGACGCTTTACTAACGCTCTCCCGACTTGGAGAGTCAGTGCCTTTAACCTCCTGTTTGGCCCAGTTTGCAATTTCTGCGGAAGATGAACAGGAATAGGGAGAACCAATGAGAGACTAGCTGGAGGTGTCTGGACGGGCAAATTTAACTCTCATTTCCCACCAGGAAGAGGAATTAACCAAAGGCTCAGCGTGCCGTGCCGGAACCAGATTAGGGCCTGAAGCCATCCTGCGGGGTTGCGGCCAGCTCACGAGAAAGCGAGTTGAAGAAAGGAGCTCAGGGGCAGTGTAATTCACAAACCTGCAGAGTTATAAATGACAGCTATCGTCCAAAAATATACTGAAGTAAGGCTGCCAAGAGGACTTGAAAGCGGGGCAGAATTGCAGGAAACCGATTTCAGGAGGTAGACTGGAATTGCATTTAAAGCATAGGAAAAGAGGCAGAACGTCCACAATGATGCACTTGGCCAAAAAGGGCGTATGCGTTTTTTCCTGAATATATTCAGGAAAAAACGCATACGCCCTTTTTGGCCAACCAAGCAAGCTTGCAAAGGAAATCTGCACTACAATGAAGTCTCACTTCCCCCCGGTCAAAAGGGCCATCTGAAAAAAGTGTAAAATCCAGAAAGGCAGGACAGGCCATGGAGAACTGGGAGCCTTGTTATGCTGATGGGCGGGATGTAAATTGCCAACAGCCACTCGGGAGAAGTGTATGGTGTTTCCTGAAACATCTAAAAAACAAAGCAACAGAGCCTAGGGCACTTCCACTTATGGTCCTATAGCTTAGGGAAATTAAAATCAAAAGACACAGCCACCCCAAAGGTTGGGACGGCTCTGTTTACAAGAACCTGGTTTACGGTACAAGTTCAATATCGCAGAAAGTGAAAAATGGATAAAGAAGTTGTGGTACTTACGTACAATGCAGTATCACTCAGCAATGAAATCTATGTCATCAGGCCCGTAGCAGCATAATGAGTGGATTCAGGTACGATGATTCTAACTGAAATAAGTCACACAGGAAAAGAAACATCATAAGATATCACTAATACACGGAATGTAAACTTGGCTACACAGGAACTGAATTCCAAAACAAAACAGGGTCTCAAATTTAGAAAACCAACTTATGCTTGCTTAAGGGGAAAGGTGAGTTGGGGTGCTGCATAAAACCAGAGATTGAAATGAGCACAGATAAAGTTCCTTAAGCCAAATATGGAATAGACAAGAGCTACTCCTTGCTCAACGAAATGGATTCAACACCCCATATTAAACACCTAAGAATATACCTGACTAGGAAGTATCTTAAAACCTATGGATTGCTATGTCTCCGAAAGAGAATCAAGCATGTGTGCAGGGGCATAAACGCAGCAGTGATAGGACTGGAGAGGTTCGGTGAGCAAATGAAGACCCTTTGAAATCATATTGCATGTTACCCATTCCACGGGTCTCAACTCTCCAGGTTTAAGGTATTCTTCCTTCAGCTAAAACATGCATGTGGAACCCAGAGTATGATCAACCATGTGATCGGGAGATGTGTTCCAATATGTCTCAGTTTTCGTCCCCTGGTACTCGGGTGCAACATTCCAGATGCTTTACTAACACTCTCCCGACTTGGAGAGTCAGCGCCTTTAACCTCCTGTTTGGCCCAGTTTGCAATTTCTGCGGAAGATGAACAGGAATAGGGAGAACCAATGACAGACTAGATGGAGGTGTCTGGATGGGCAAATTTAATTCTCATTTCGCACCAGGAAGAGGAATTAACCAAAGGCTCAGCGTGCCGTGCCGGAAGCAGATTAGGGCTTGAAGCCATCCTGCGGTGTTGCGGCCAGCTCACAAGAAAGCGAGTTGAAGAAAGGAGCTCAGGGGCACTGTAATTCACAAACCTGCAGAGTTATAAATGACAGCTATCGTCCAAAAATATACTGAAGTAAGGCTGCCAAGAGGACTTGAAAGCGGGGCAGAATTGCAGGAAACCGATTTCAGGAGGTAGACTGGAATTGCATTTAAAGCATAGGAAAAGAGGCAGAACGTCCACAATGATGCACTTGGCCAAAAAGGGCGTATGCGTTTTTTCCTGACTATATTCAGGAAAAAACGCATACGCCCTTTTTGGCCAACCAAGCAAGCTTGCAAAGGAAATCTGCACTACAATGAAGTCTCACTTCCCCCCGGTCAAAAGGGCCATCTGAAAAAAGTGTAAAATCCAGAAAGGCAGGACAGGCCATGGAGAACTGGGAGCCTTGTTATGCTGATGGGCGGGATGTAAATTGCCAACAGCCACTCGGGAGAAGTGTATGGTGTTTCCTGAAACATCTAAAAAACAAAGCAACAGAGCCTAGGGCACTTCCACTTATGGTCCTATAGCTTAGGGAAATTAAAATCAAAAGACACAGCCACCCCAAAGGTTGGGACGGCTCTGTTTACAAGAACCTGGTTTACGGTACAAGTTCAATATCGCAGAAAGTGAAAAATGGATAAAGAAGTTGTGGTACTTACGTACAATGCAATATCACTCAGCAATGAAATCTATGTCATCAGGCCCGTAGCAGCATAATGAGTGGATTCAGGTACGATGATTCTAACTGAAATAAGTCACACAGAAAAAGAAACATCATAAGATATCACTAATAGACGGAATGTAAACTTGGCTACACAGGAACTGAATTACAAAACAGAACAGGGTCTCAAATTTAGAAAACCAACTTATGCTTGCTTAAGGGGAAAGGTGAGTTGGGGTGCTGCATAAAACCAGAGATTGAAATGAGCACAGATAAAGTTCCTTAAGCCAAATATGGAATAGACAAGAGCTACTCCTTGCTCAACGAAATGGACTCAACACCCCATATTAAATGCCTAAGAGTGTACCTGACTAGGAAGTATCTTAAAACCTATGGATTGCTATGTCTCTGAAAGAGAATCAAGTGTGTGTACAGGGGCATAAACGCAGCAGTGATAGGATTGGAGAGGTTCGGTGAGCAAATGAAGACCCTTTGAAGTCATATTGCATGGTACCCATTCCACGGGTCTCAACTCTCCAGGTTTAAGGTATTCTTCCTTCAGCTAAAACATGCATGTGGAACCCAGAGTATGATCAACCGTGTGATCGGGAGACGTGTTCCAATATGTCTCAGTTTTCGTCCCCTGGTACTCGGGTGCAACATTCCAGACGCTTTACTAACACTCTCCCGACTTGGAGAGTCAGCGCCTTTAACCTCCTGTTTGGCCCAGTTTGCAATTTCTGCGGAAGATGAACAGGAATAGGGAGAACCAATGACAGACTAGCTGGAGGTGTCTGGACGGGCAAATTTAACTCTCATTTCCCACCAGGAAGAGGAATTAACCAAAGGTTCAGCGTGCCGTGCCGGAACCAGATTAGGGCCTGAAGCCATCCTGCGGTGTTGCGGCCAGCTCACGAGAAAGCGAGTTGAAGAAAGGAGCTCAGGGGCACTGTAATTCACAAACCTGCAGAGTTATAAATGACAGCTATCGTCCAAAAATATACTGAAGTAAGGCTGCCAAGAGGACTTGAAAGCGGGGCAGAATTGCAGGAAACCGATTTCAGGAGGTAGACTGGAATTGCATTTAAAGCATAGGAAAAGAGGCAGAACGTCCACAATGATGCACTTGGCCAAAAAGTGCGTATGCGTTTTTTCCTGAATATATTCAGGAAAAAACGCATACGCACTTTTTGGCCAACCAAGCAAGCTTGCAAAGGAAATCTGCACTACAATGAAGTCTCACTTCCCCCCGGTGCAAAGGGCCATCTGAAAAAAGTGTAAAATCCAGAAAGGCAGGACAGGCCATGGAGAACTGGGAGCCTTGTTATGCTGATGGGCGGGATGTCAATTGCCAACAGCCACTCGGGAGAAGTGTATGGTGTTTCCTGAAACATCTAAAAAACAAAGCAACAGAGCCTAGGGCACTTCCACTTATGGTCCTATAGCTTAGGGAAATTAAAATCAAAAGACACAGCCACCCCAAAGGTTGGGACGGCTCTGTTTACAAGAACCTGGTTTACGGTACAAGTTCAATATCGCAGAAAGTGAAAAATGGATAAAGAAGTTGTGGTACTTACGTACAATGCAATATCACTCAGCAATGAAATCTATGTCATCAGGCCCGTAGCAGCATAATGAGTGGATTCAGGTATGATGATTCTAACTGAAATAAGTCACACAGGAAAAGAAACATCATAAGATATCACTAATACACGGAATGTAAACTTGGCTACATAGGAACTGAATTACAAAACAGAACAGGGTCTCAAATTTAGAAAACCAACTTATGCTTGCTTAAGGGGAAAGGTGAGTTGGGGTGCTGCATAAAACCAGAGATTGAAATGAGCACAGATAAAGTTCCTTAAGCCAAATATGGAATAGACAAGAGCTACTCCTTGCTCAACGAAATGGATTCAACACCCCATATTAAACACCTAAGAATGTACCTGATTAGGAAGTATCTTAAAACCTATGGATTGCTATGTCTCCAAAAGAGAATCAAGCGTGTGTGCAGGGGCATAAACGCAGCAGTGATAGGATTGGAGAGGTTCGGTGAGCAAATGAAGACCCTTTGAAGTCATATTGCATGGTACCCATTCCACGGGTCTCAACTCTCCAGGTTTAAGGTATTCTTCCTTCAGCTAAAACATGCATGTGGAACCCAGAGTATGATCAACCGTGTGATCGGGAGACGTGTTCCAATATGTGTCAGTTTCCGTCCCCTGGTACTCGGGTGCAACATTCCAGACGCTTTACTAACACTCTCCCGACTTGGAGAGTCAGTGCCTTTAACCTCCTGTTTGGCCCAGTTTGCAATTTCTGCGGAAGATGAACAGGAATAGGGAGAACCAATGACAGACTAGCTGGAGGTGTCTGGACGGGCAAATTTAACTCTCATTTCCCACCAGGAAGAGGAATTAACCAAAGGTTCAGCGTGCCGTGCCGGAACCAGATTAGGGCCTGAAGCCATCCTGCGGTGTTGCGGCCAGCTCACGAGAAAGCGAGTTGAAGAAAGGAGCTCAGGGGCACTGTAATTCACAAACCTGCAGAGTTATAAATGACAGCTATCGTCCAAAAATATACTGAAGTAAGGCTGCCAAGAGGACTTGAAAGCGGGGCAGAATTGCAGGAAACCGATTTCAGGAGGTAGACTGGAATTGCATTTAAAGCATAGGAAAAGAGGCAGAACGTCCACAATGATGCACTTGGCCAAAAAGGGCGTATGCGTTTTTTCCTCAGGAAAAAACGCATACGCCCTTTTTGGCCAACCAAGCAAGCTTGCAAAGGAAATCTGCACTACAATGAAGTCTCACTTCCCCCCGGTCAAAAGGGCCATCTGAAAAACGTGTAAAATCCAGAAAGGCAGGACAGGCCATGGAGAACTGGGAGCCTTGTTATGCTGATGGGCGGGATGTAAATTGCCAACAGCCACTCGGGAGAAGTGTATGGTGTTTCCTGAAACATCTAAAAAACAAAGCAACAGAGCCTAGGGCACTTCCACTTATGGTCCTATAGCTTAGGGAAATTAAAATCAAAAAGACAGAGCCACCCAAAATTTTGGGACGGCTCTGTTTACTAGAAACTCATTTACGGTACAAGTTCAATATCTCAGAAAGTGAAAAATGGATAAAGAAGTTGTGGTACTTACGTACAATGCAATATCACTCAGCAATGAAATCTATGTCATCAGCCCCGTAGCAGCATAATAAGTGGATTCAGGTATGATGATTCTAACTGAAATAAGTCACACAGAAAAAGAAACATCATAAGATATCACTAATACACGGAATGTAACCTTGGCTACACAGGAACTGAATTACAAAACAGAACAGGGTCTCAAATTTAGAAAACCAACTTATGCTTGCTTAAGGGGAAAGGTGAGTTGGGGAGCTGCATAAAACCAGAGATTGAAATGAGCACAGATAAAGTTCCTTAAGCCAAGTATGGAATAGACAAGAGCTACTCCTTGCTCAAGGAAATGGACTCAACACCCCATATTAAACGCCTAAGAATGTACCTGACTAGGAAGTATCTTAAAACCTATGGATTGCTATGTCTCCGAAAGAGAATCAAGCGTGTGTACAGGGGCATAAATGCAGCAGTGATAGATCAGGAGAGTTTCGGTGAGCAAATGAAGACCCTTTGAAATCATATTGCATGGTACCCATTCCACGGGTCTCAACTCTCCAGGTTTCAGGTATTCTTCCTTCAGGTAAAACATGCATGTGGAACCCAGAGTATGATCAACCGTGTGATCGGGAGACGTGTTCCAATATGTGTCAGTTTCCTTCCCCTGGTACTCGGGTGTAACATTCCAGACGCTTTGCTAACACTCTCCAGACTTGGAGAGTCAGCGCCTTTAACCTCCTGTTTGGCCCAGTTTGCAATTTCTGCGGAAGATGTACAGGAATAGGGAGAACCAATGAGAGACTACCTGGAGGTGTCTGGACGGGCAAATTTAACTCTCATTTCCCACCAGGAAGAGGAACTAACCAAAGGCTCAGCGTGCCGTGCCGGAACCAGATTAGGGCCTGAAGCCATCCTGCGGTGTTGCAGCCAGCTCACGAGAAAGCGAGTTGAAGAAAGGAGCTCAGGGGCACTGTAATTCACAAACCTGCAGAGTTATAAATGACAGCTATCGTCCAAAAATATACTGAAGTAAGGCTGCCAAGAGGACTTGAAAGCGGGGCAGAATTGCAGGAAACCGATTTCAGGAGGTAGACTGGAATTGCATTTAAAGCATAGGAAAAGAGGCAGAACGTCCACAATGATGCACTTGGCCAAAAAGGCCGTATTCGTTTTTACCTGAATATATTCAGGAAAAAACGCATACGCCCTTTTTGGCCAACCAAGCAAGCTTGCAAAGGAAATCTGCACTACAATGAAGTCTCACTTCCCCCTGGTCAAAAGGGCCATCTGAAAAAAGTGTAAAAGCTAGAAAGGCAGGAGAGGCCATGGAGAACTGGGAGCCTTGTTATGCTGATGGGCGGGATGTAAATTGCCAACAGCCACTCGGGAGAAGTGTATGGTGTTTCCTGAAACATCTAAAAAACAAAGCAACAGAGCCTAGGGCACTTCCACTTATTGTCCTATAGCTTAGGGAAATTAAAATCAAAAGACACAGCCACCCCAAAGGTTGGGACGGCTCTGTTTACAAGAACCTGGTTTACGGTACAAGTTCAATATCGCAGAAAGTGAAAAATGGATAAAGAAGTTGTGGTACTTACGTACAATGCAGTATCACTCAGCAATGAAATCTATGTCATCAGGCCCGTAGCAGCATAATGAGTGGATTCAGGTATGATGATTCTAACTGAAATAAGTCACACAGAAAAAGAAACATCATAAGATATCACTAATACACGGAATGTAAACTTGGCTACACAGGAACTGAATTACAAAACAGAACAGGGTCTCAAATTTAGAAACCCAACTTATGCTTGCTTAAGGGGAAAGGTGAGTTGGGGTGCTGCATAAAACCAGAGATTGAAATGAGCACAGATAAAGTTCCTTAAGCCAAATATGGAATAGACAAGAGCTACTCCTTGCTCAACGAAATGGACTCAACACCTCATATTAAATGCCTAAGAGTGTACCTGACTAGGAAGTATCTTAAAACCTATGGATTGCTATGTCTCCGAAAGAGAATCAAGCGTGTGTACAGGGGCATAAACGCAGCAGTGATAGGATTGGAGAAGTTCGGTGAGCAAATGAAGACCCTTTGAAGTCATATTGCATGGTACCCATTCCACGGGTCTCAACTCTCCAGGTTTAAGGTATTCTTCCTTCAGCTAAAACATGCATGTGGAACCCAGAGTATGATCAACCGTGTGATCGGGAGACGTGTTCCAATATGTGTCAGTTTTCGTCCCCTGGTACTCGGGTGCAACATTCCAGACGCTTTACTAACACTCTCCCGACTTGGAGAGTCAGTGCCTTTAACCTCCTGTTTGGCCCAGTTTGCAATTTCTGCGGAAGATGAACAGGAATAGGGAGAACCAATGACAGACTAGCTGGAGGTGTCTGGACGGGCAAATTTAACTCTCATTTCCCACCAGGAAGAGGAATTAACCAAAGGCTCAGCATGCCGTGCGGGAACAAGATTAGGGCCTGAAGCCATCTTGCGGTGTTGCGGACAGCTCACGAGAAAGCGAGTTGAAGAAAGGAGCTCAGGGGCACTGTAATTCACATAACTGCAGAGTTATAAATGACAGCTATCGTCCAAAAATATACTGAAGTAAGGCTGCCAAGAGGACTTGAAAGCGGGGCAGAATTGCAGGAAACCGATTTCAGGAGGTAGACTGGAATTGCATTTAAAGCATAGGAAAAGAGGCAGAACGTCCACAATGATGCACTTGGCCAAAAAGGGCGTATGCGTTTTTTCCTGAATATATTCAGGAAAAAACGCATACGCCCATTTTGGCCAACCAAGCAAGCTTGCAAAGGAAATCTGCACTACAATGAAGTCTCACTTCCCCCCGGTCAAAAGGGCCATCTGAAAAAAGTGTAAAATCCAGAAAGCCAGGACAGGCCATGGAGAACTGGGAGCCTTGTTATGCTGATGGGCGGGATGTAGATTGCCAACAGCCACTCGGGAGAAGTGTATGGTGTTTCCTGAAACATCTAAAAAACAAAGCAACAGAGCCTAGGGCACTTCCACTTATGGTCCTATAGCTTAGGGAAATTAAAATCAAAAAGACACAGCCACCCCAAAGGTTGGGACGGCTCTGTTTACAAGAACCTGGTTTACGGTACAAGTTCACTATCGCAGAAAGTGAAAAATGGATAAAGAAGTTGTGGTACTTACGTACAATACAGTATCACTCAGCAAGGAAATCTATGTCATCAGGCCCGTAGCAGCATAATGAGTGGATTCAGGTATGATGATTCTAACTGAAATAAGTCACACAGAAAAAGAAACATCATAAGATATCACTAATACACGGAATGTAAACTTGGCTACACAGGAACTGAATTTCAAAACAGAACAGGGTCTCAAATTTAGAAAACCAACTTATGCTTGCTTAAGGGGAAAGGTGAGTTGGGGTGCCGCATAAAACCAGAGATTGAAATGAGCACAGATAAAGTTCCTTAAGCCAAATATGTAATAGACAAGAGCTACTCCTTGCTCAACGAAATGGATTCAACACCCCATATTAAACACATAAAAATATACCTGACTAGGAAGAATCTTAAAATCTATGGATTGCTATGTCTCCGAAAGAGAATCAAGCGTGTGTACAGGGGCATAAACGCAGCAGTGATAGGATTGGAGAGGTTCGGTGAGCAAATGAAGATGCTTTGAAGTCATATTGCATGGTACATATTCCACGGGTCTCAACTCTCCAGGTTTAAGGTATTCTTCCTTCAGCTAAAACATGCATGTGGAACCCAGAGTATGATCCACCATGTGATCGAGAAACATATTCAAATGTGTCTCACTTTTCGTTCCCTGGTACTCGGGTGCAAATGCCAGAGGCTTTACTAACACTCTCCCGACTTTGAGAGTCAGTGCCTTTAACCTCCTGTTTGGCCCAGTTTGCAATTTCTGCGGAAGATGAACAGGAATAGGGAGAACCAATGACAGACTAGATGGAGGTGTCTGGACGGGCAAATTTAACTCTCATTTCCCACCAGGAAGAGGAATTAACCAAAGGCTCAGCGTGCCGTGCCGGAGCCACATTAGGGCCTGAAGCAATCCTGCGGTGTTGCGGCCAGCTCACAAGAAAGCGAGTTGAAGAAAGGAGCTCAGGGGCACTGTAATTCACAAACCTGCAGAGTTATAAATGACAGCTATCGTCCAAAAATATACTGCAGTAAGGCTGCCAAGAGGACTTGAAAGCGGGGCAGAATTGCAGGAAACCGATTTCAGGAGGTAGACTGGAATTGCATTTAAAGCATAGGAAAAGAGGCAGAACGTCCACAATGATGCACTTGGCCAAAAAGGGCGTATGCGTTTTTTCCTGAATATATTCAGGAAAAAACGCATACGCCCTTTTTGGCCAACCAAGCAAGCTTGCAAAGGAAATCTGCACTACAATGAAGTCTCACTTCCCCCCGGTCAAAAGGGCCATCTAAAAAAGTGTAAAATCCAGAAAGTCAGGACAGGCCAAGGAGAACTCGGAGCCTTGTTATGCTGATGGGCAGGATGTAACTTGCCAACAGCCACTCCGGAGAAGTGTATGGTGTTTCCTGAAACATCTAAAAAACAAAGCAACTGAGCGTAGGGCACTTCCACTTATGGTCCTATAGCTTAGGGAAATTAAAATCAAAAGACACAGCCACCCCAAAGGTTGGGACGGCTCTGTTTACAAGAACCTGGTTTACGGTACAAGTTCAATATCGCAGAAAGTGAAAAATGGATAAACAAGTTGTGGTACTTACGTACAATGCAATATCACTCAGCAATGAAATCTATGTCATCAGGCCCGTAGCAGCATAATGAGTGGATTCAGGTACGATGATTCTAACTGAAATAAGTCACACAGAAAAAGAAACATCATAAGATATCACTAATAGACGGAATGTAAACTTGGCTACACAGGAACTGAATTACAAAACAGAACAGGGTCTCAAATTTAGAAAACCAACTTATGCTTGCTTAAGGGGAAAGGTGAGTTGGGGTGCTGCATAAAACCAGAGATTGAAATGAGCACAGATAAAGTTCCTTAAGCCAAATATGGAATAGACAAGAGCTACTCCTTGCTCAACGAAATGGACTCAACACCCCATATTAAATGCCTAAGAGTGTACCTGACTAGGAAGTATCTTAAAACCTATGGATTGCTATGTCTCTGAAAGAGAATCAAGTGTGTGTACAGGGGCATAAACGCAGCAGTGATAGGATTGGAGAGGTTCGGTGAGCAAATGAAGACCCTTTGAAGTCATATTGCATGGTACCCATTCCACGGGTCTCAACTCTCCAGGTTTAAGGTATTCTTCCTTCAGCTAAAACATGCATGTGGAACCCAGAGTATGATCAACCGTGTGATCGGGAGACGTGTTCCAATATGTCTCAGTTTTCGTCCCCTGGTACTCGGGTGCAACATTCCAGACGCTTTACTAACACTCTCCCGACTTGGAGAGTCAGCGCCTTTAACCTCCTGTTTGGCCCAGTTTGCAATTTCTGCGGAAGATGAACAGGAATAGGGAGAACCAATGACAGACTAGCTGGAGGTGTCTGGACGGGCAAATTTAACTCTCATTTCCCACCAGGAAGAGGAATTAACCAAAGGTTCAGCGTGCCGTGCCGGAACCAGATTAGGGCCTGAAGCCATCCTGCGGTGTTGCGGCCAGCTCACGAGAAAGCGAGTTGAAGAAAGGAGCTCAGGGGCACTGTAATTCACAAACCTGCAGAGTTATAAATGACAGCTATCGTCCAAAAATATACTGAAGTAAGGCTGCCAAGAGGACTTGAAAGCGGGGCAGAATTGCAGGAAACCGATTTCAGGAGGTAGACTGGAATTGCATTTAAAGCATAGGAAAAGAGGCAGAACGTCCACAATGATGCACTTGGCCAAAAAGTGCGTATGCGTTTTTTCCTGAATATATTCAGGAAAAAACGCATACGCACTTTTTGGCCAACCAAGCAAGCTTGCAAAGGAAATCTGCACTACAATGAAGTCTCACTTCCCCCCGGTGCAAAGGGCCATCTGAAAAAAGTGTAAAATCCAGAAAGGCAGGACAGGCCATGGAGAACTGGGAGCCTTGTTATGCTGATGGGCGGGATGTCAATTGCCAACAGCCACTCGGGAGAAGTGTATGGTGTTTCCTGAAACATCTAAAAAACAAAGCAACAGAGCCTAGGGCACTTCCACTTATGGTCCTATAGCTTAGGGAAATTAAAATCAAAAGACACAGCCACCCCAAAGGTTGGGACGGCTCTGTTTACAAGAACCTGGTTTACGGTACAAGTTCAATATCGCAGAAAGTGAAAAATGGATAAAGAAGTTGTGGTACTTACGTACAATGCAATATCACTCAGCAATGAAATCTATGTCATCAGGCCCGTAGCAGCATAATGAGTGGATTCAGGTATGATGATTCTAACTGAAATAAGTCACACAGGAAAAGAAACATCATAAGATATCACTAATACACGGAATGTAAACTTGGCTACATAGGAACTGAATTACAAAACAGAACAGGGTCTCAAATTTAGAAAACCAACTTATGCTTGCTTAAGGGGAAAGGTGAGTTGGGGTGCTGCATAAAACCAGAGATTGAAATGAGCACAGATAAAGTTCCTTAAGCCAAATATGGAATAGACAAGAGCTACTCCTTGCTCAACGAAATGGATTCAACACCCCATATTAAACACCTAAGAATGTACCTGATTAGGAAGTATCTTAAAACCTATGGATTGCTATGTCTCCAAAAGAGAATCAAGCGTGTGTGCAGGGGCATAAACGCAGCAGTGATAGGATTGGAGAGGTTCGGTGAGCAAATGAAGACCCTTTGAAGTCATATTGCATGGTACCCATTCCACGGGTCTCAACTCTCCAGGTTTAAGGTATTCTTCCTTCAGCTAAAACATGCATGTGGAACCCAGAGTATGATCAACCGTGTGATCGGGAGACGTGTTCCAATATGTGTCAGTTTCCGTCCCCTGGTACTCGGGTGCAACATTCCAGACGCTTTACTAACACTCTCCCGACTTGGAGAGTCAGTGCCTTTAACCTCCTGTTTGGCCCAGTTTGCAATTTCTGCGGAAGATGAACAGGAATAGGGAGAACCAATGACAGACTAGCTGGAGGTGTCTGGACGGGCAAATTTAACTCTCATTTCCCACCAGGAAGAGGAATTAACCAAAGGTTCAGCGTGCCGTGCCGGAACCAGATTAGGGCCTGAAGCCATCCTGCGGTGTTGCGGCCAGCTCACGAGAAAGCGAGTTGAAGAAAGGAGCTCAGGGGCACTGTAATTCACAAACCTGCAGAGTTATAAATGACAGCTATCGTCCAAAAATATACTGAAGTAAGGCTGCCAAGAGGACTTGAAAGCGGGGCAGAATTGCAGGAAACCGATTTCAGGAGGTAGACTGGAATTGCATTTAAAGCATAGGAAAAGAGGCAGAACGTCCACAATGATGCACTTGGCCAAAAAGGGCGTATGCGTTTTTTCCTCAGGAAAAAACGCATACGCCCTTTTTGGCCAACCAAGCAAGCTTGCAAAGGAAATCTGCACTACAATGAAGTCTCACTTCCCCCCGGTCAAAAGGGCCATCTGAAAAACGTGTAAAATCCAGAAAGGCAGGACAGGCCATGGAGAACTGGGAGCCTTGTTATGCTGATGGGCGGGATGTAAATTGCCAACAGCCACTCGGGAGAAGTGTATGGTGTTTCCTGAAACATCTAAAAAACAAAGCAACAGAGCCTAGGGCACTTCCACTTATGGTCCTATAGCTTAGGGAAATTAAAATCAAAAAGACAGAGCCACCCAAAATTTTGGGACGGCTCTGTTTACTAGAAACTCATTTACGGTACAAGTTCAATATCTCAGAAAGTGAAAAATGGATAAAGAAGTTGTGGTACTTACGTACAATGCAATATCACTCAGCAATGAAATCTATGTCATCAGCCCCGTAGCAGCATAATAAGTGGATTCAGGTATGATGATTCTAACTGAAATAAGTCACACAGAAAAAGAAACATCATAAGATATCACTAATACACGGAATGTAACCTTGGCTACACAGGAACTGAATTACAAAACAGAACAGGGTCTCAAATTTAGAAAACCAACTTATGCTTGCTTAAGGGGAAAGGTGAGTTGGGGAGCTGCATAAAACCAGAGATTGAAATGAGCACAGATAAAGTTCCTTAAGCCAAGTATGGAATAGACAAGAGCTACTCCTTGCTCAAGGAAATGGACTCAACACCCCATATTAAACGCCTAAGAATGTACCTGACTAGGAAGTATCTTAAAACCTATGGATTGCTATGTCTCCGAAAGAGAATCAAGCGTGTGTACAGGGGCATAAATGCAGCAGTGATAGATCAGGAGAGTTTCGGTGAGCAAATGAAGACCCTTTGAAATCATATTGCATGGTACCCATTCCACGGGTCTCAACTCTCCAGGTTTCAGGTATTCTTCCTTCAGGTAAAACATGCATGTGGAACCCAGAGTATGATCAACCGTGTGATCGGGAGACGTGTTCCAATATGTGTCAGTTTCCTTCCCCTGGTACTCGGGTGTAACATTCCAGACGCTTTGCTAACACTCTCCAGACTTGGAGAGTCAGCGCCTTTAACCTCCTGTTTGGCCCAGTTTGCAATTTCTGCGGAAGATGTACAGGAATAGGGAGAACCAATGAGAGACTACCTGGAGGTGTCTGGACGGGCAAATTTAACTCTCATTTCCCACCAGGAAGAGGAACTAACCAAAGGCTCAGCGTGCCGTGCCGGAACCAGATTAGGGCCTGAAGCCATCCTGCGGTGTTGCAGCCAGCTCACGAGAAAGCGAGTTGAAGAAAGGAGCTCAGGGGCACTGTAATTCACAAACCTGCAGAGTTATAAATGACAGCTATCGTCCAAAAATATACTGAAGTAAGGCTGCCAAGAGGACTTGAAAGCGGGGCAGAATTGCAGGAAACCGATTTCAGGAGGTAGACTGGAATTGCATTTAAAGCATAGGAAAAGAGGCAGAACGTCCACAATGATGCACTTGGCCAAAAAGGCCGTATTCGTTTTTACCTGAATATATTCAGGAAAAAACGCATACGCCCTTTTTGGCCAACCAAGCAAGCTTGCAAAGGAAATCTGCACTACAATGAAGTCTCACTTCCCCCTGGTCAAAAGGGCCATCTGAAAAAAGTGTAAAAGCTAGAAAGGCAGGAGAGGCCATGGAGAACTGGGAGCCTTGTTATGCTGATGGGCGGGATGTAAATTGCCAACAGCCACTCGGGAGAAGTGTATGGTGTTTCCTGAAACATCTAAAAAACAAAGCAACAGAGCCTAGGGCACTTCCACTTATTGTCCTATAGCTTAGGGAAATTAAAATCAAAAGACACAGCCACCCCAAAGGTTGGGACGGCTCTGTTTACAAGAACCTGGTTTACGGTACAAGTTCAATATCGCAGAAAGTGAAAAATGGATAAAGAAGTTGTGGTACTTACGTACAATGCAGTATCACTCAGCAATGAAATCTATGTCATCAGGCCCGTAGCAGCATAATGAGTGGATTCAGGTATGATGATTCTAACTGAAATAAGTCACACAGAAAAAGAAACATCATAAGATATCACTAATACACGGAATGTAAACTTGGCTACACAGGAACTGAATTACAAAACAGAACAGGGTCTCAAATTTAGAAACCCAACTTATGCTTGCTTAAGGGGAAAGGTGAGTTGGGGTGCTGCATAAAACCAGAGATTGAAATGAGCACAGATAAAGTTCCTTAAGCCAAATATGGAATAGACAAGAGCTACTCCTTGCTCAACGAAATGGACTCAACACCTCATATTAAATGCCTAAGAGTGTACCTGACTAGGAAGTATCTTAAAACCTATGGATTGCTATGTCTCCGAAAGAGAATCAAGCGTGTGTACAGGGGCATAAACGCAGCAGTGATAGGATTGGAGAAGTTCGGTGAGCAAATGAAGACCCTTTGAAGTCATATTGCATGGTACCCATTCCACGGGTCTCAACTCTCCAGGTTTAAGGTATTCTTCCTTCAGCTAAAACATGCATGTGGAACCCAGAGTATGATCAACCGTGTGATCGGGAGACGTGTTCCAATATGTGTCAGTTTTCGTCCCCTGGTACTCGGGTGCAACATTCCAGACGCTTTACTAACACTCTCCCGACTTGGAGAGTCAGTGCCTTTAACCTCCTGTTTGGCCCAGTTTGCAATTTCTGCGGAAGATGAACAGGAATAGGGAGAACCAATGACAGACTAGCTGGAGGTGTCTGGACGGGCAAATTTAACTCTCATTTCCCACCAGGAAGAGGAATTAACCAAAGGCTCAGCATGCCGTGCGGGAACAAGATTAGGGCCTGAAGCCATCTTGCGGTGTTGCGGACAGCTCACGAGAAAGCGAGTTGAAGAAAGGAGCTCAGGGGCACTGTAATTCACATAACTGCAGAGTTATAAATGACAGCTATCGTCCAAAAATATACTGAAGTAAGGCTGCCAAGAGGACTTGAAAGCGGGGCAGAATTGCAGGAAACCGATTTCAGGAGGTAGACTGGAATTGCATTTAAAGCATAGGAAAAGAGGCAGAACGTCCACAATGATGCACTTGGCCAAAAAGGGCGTATGCGTTTTTTCCTGAATATATTCAGGAAAAAACGCATACGCCCATTTTGGCCAACCAAGCAAGCTTGCAAAGGAAATCTGCACTACAATGAAGTCTCACTTCCCCCCGGTCAAAAGGGCCATCTGAAAAAAGTGTAAAATCCAGAAAGCCAGGACAGGCCATGGAGAACTGGGAGCCTTGTTATGCTGATGGGCGGGATGTAGATTGCCAACAGCCACTCGGGAGAAGTGTATGGTGTTTCCTGAAACATCTAAAAAACAAAGCAACAGAGCCTAGGGCACTTCCACTTATGGTCCTATAGCTTAGGGAAATTAAAATCAAAAAGACACAGCCACCCCAAAGGTTGGGACGGCTCTGTTTACAAGAACCTGGTTTACGGTACAAGTTCACTATCGCAGAAAGTGAAAAATGGATAAAGAAGTTGTGGTACTTACGTACAATACAGTATCACTCAGCAAGGAAATCTATGTCATCAGGCCCGTAGCAGCATAATGAGTGGATTCAGGTATGATGATTCTAACTGAAATAAGTCACACAGAAAAAGAAACATCATAAGATATCACTAATACACGGAATGTAAACTTGGCTACACAGGAACTGAATTTCAAAACAGAACAGGGTCTCAAATTTAGAAAACCAACTTATGCTTGCTTAAGGGGAAAGGTGAGTTGGGGTGCCGCATAAAACCAGAGATTGAAATGAGCACAGATAAAGTTCCTTAAGCCAAATATGTAATAGACAAGAGCTACTCCTTGCTCAACGAAATGGATTCAACACCCCATATTAAACACATAAAAATATACCTGACTAGGAAGAATCTTAAAATCTATGGATTGCTATGTCTCCGAAAGAGAATCAAGCGTGTGTACAGGGGCATAAACGCAGCAGTGATAGGATTGGAGAGGTTCGGTGAGCAAATGAAGATGCTTTGAAGTCATATTGCATGGTACATATTCCACGGGTCTCAACTCTCCAGGTTTAAGGTATTCTTCCTTCAGCTAAAACATGCATGTGGAACCCAGAGTATGATCCACCATGTGATCGAGAAACATATTCAAATGTGTCTCACTTTTCGTTCCCTGGTACTCGGGTGCAAATGCCAGAGGCTTTACTAACACTCTCCCGACTTTGAGAGTCAGTGCCTTTAACCTCCTGTTTGGCCCAGTTTGCAATTTCTGCGGAAGATGAACAGGAATAGGGAGAACCAATGACAGACTAGATGGAGGTGTCTGGACGGGCAAATTTAACTCTCATTTCCCACCAGGAAGAGGAATTAACCAAAGGCTCAGCGTGCCGTGCCGGAGCCACATTAGGGCCTGAAGCAATCCTGCGGTGTTGCGGCCAGCTCACAAGAAAGCGAGTTGAAGAAAGGAGCTCAGGGGCACTGTAATTCACAAACCTGCAGAGTTATAAATGACAGCTATCGTCCAAAAATATACTGCAGTAAGGCTGCCAAGAGGACTTGAAAGCGGGGCAGAATTGCAGGAAACCGATTTCAGGAGGTAGACTGGAATTGCATTTAAAGCATAGGAAAAGAGGCAGAACGTCCACAATGATGCACTTGGCCAAAAAGGGCGTATGCGTTTTTTCCTGAATATATTCAGGAAAAAACGCATACGCCCTTTTTGGCCAACCAAGCAAGCTTGCAAAGGAAATCTGCACTACAATGAAGTCTCACTTCCCCCCGGTCAAAAGGGCCATCTGAAAAAAGTGTAAAATCCAGAAAGTCAGGACAGGCCAAGGAGAACTCGGAGCCTTGTTATGCTGATGGGCAGGATGTAACTTGCCAACAGCCACTCCGGAGAAGTGTATGGTGTTTCCTGAAACATCTAAAAAACAAAGCAACTGAGCGTAGGGCACTTCCACTTATGGTCCTATAGCTTAGGGAAATTAAAATCAAAAGACACAGCCACCCCAAAGGTTGGGACGGCTCTGTTTACAAGAACCTGGTTTACGGTACAAGTTCAATATCGCAGAAAGTGAAAAATGGATAAACAAGTTGTGGTACTTACGTACAATGCAATATCACTCAGCAATGAAATCTATGTCATCAGGCCCGTAGCAGCATAATGAGTGGATTCAGGTACGATGATTCTAACTGAAATAAGTCACACAGAAAAAGAAACATCATAAGATATCACTAATACACGGAATGTAACCTTGGCTACACAGGAACTGAATTACAAAATAGAACAGGGTCTCAAATTTAGAAAACCAACTTATGCTTGCTTAAGGGGAAAGGTGAGTTGGGGTGCTGCATAAAACCAGAGATTGAAATGAGCACAGATAAAGTTCCTTAAGCCAAATATGGAATAGACAAGAGCTACTCCTTGCTCAATGAAATGGACTCAACACCCCATATTAAATGCCTAAGAGTGTACCTGACTAGGAAGTATCTTAAAACCTATGGATTGCTATGTCTCTGAAAGAGAATCAAGTGTGTGTACAGGGGCATAAACGCAGCAGTGATAGGATTGGAGAGGTTCGGTGAGCAAATGAAGACCCTTTGAAGTCATATTGCATGGTACCCATTCCACGGGTCTCAACTCTCCAGGTTTAAGGTATTCTTCCTTCAGCTAAAACATGCATGTGGAACCCAGAGTATGATCAACCGTGTGATCGGGAGACGTGTTCCAATATGTGTCAGTTTCCGTCCCCTGGTACTCGGGTGCAACATTCCAGACGCTTTACTAACACTCTCCCGACTTGGAGAGTCAGTGCCTTTAACCTCCTGTTTGGCCCAGTTTGCAATTTCTGCGGAAGATGTACAGGAATAGGGAGAACCAATGAGAGACTAGCTGGAGGTGTCTGGACGGGCAAATTTAACTCTCATTTCCCACCAGGAAGAGGAATTAACCAAAGGCTCAGCGTGCCGTGCCGGAACCAGATTAGGGCCTGAAGCCATCCTGCGGGGTTGCGGCCAGCTCACGAGAAAGCGAGTTGAAGAAAGGAGCTCAGGGGCACTGTAATTCAGAAACCTGCAGAGTTATAAATGACAGCTATCGTCCAAAAATATACTGAAGTAAGGCTGCCAAGAGGACTTGAAAGCGGGGCAGAATTGCAGGAAACCGATTTCAGGAGGTAGACTGGAATTGCATTTAAAGCATAGGAAAAGAGGCAGAACGTCCACAATGATGCACTTGGCCAAAAAGGCCGTATTCGTTTTTACCTGAATATATTCAGGAAAAAACGCATACGCCCTTTTTGGCCAACCAAGCAAGCTTGCAAAGGAAATCTGCACTACAATGAAGTCTCACTTCCCCCTGGTCAAAAGGGCCATCTGAAAAAAGTGTAAAAGCTAGAAAGGCAGGAGAGGCCATGGAGAACTGGGAGCCTTGTTATGCTGATGGGCGGGATGTAAATTGCCAACAGCCACTCGGGAGAAGTGTATGGTGTTTCCTGAAACATCTAAAAAACAAAGCAACAGAGCCTAGGGCACTTCCACTTATTGTCCTATAGCTTAGGGAAATTAAAATCAAAAGACACAGCCACCCCAAAGGTTGGGACGGCTCTGTTTACAAGAACCTGGTTTACGGTACAAGTTCAATATCGCAGAAAGTGAAAAATGGATAAAGAAGTTGTGGTACTTACGTACAATGCAGTATCACTCAGCAATGAAATCTATGTCATCAGGCCCGTAGCAGCATAATGAGTGGATTCAGGTATGATGATTCTAACTGAAATAAGTCACACAGAAAAAGAAACATCATAAGATATCACTAATACACGGAATGTAAACTTGGCTACACAGGAACTGAATTACAAAACAGAACAGGGTCTCAAATTTAGAAACCCAACTTATGCTTGCTTAAGGGGAAAGGTGAGTTGGGGTGCTGCATAAAACCAGAGATTGAAATGAGCACAGATAAAGTTCCTTAACCAAATATGGAATAGACAAGAGCTACTCCTTGCTCAACGAAATGGACTCAACACCCCATATTAAATGCCTAAGAGTGTACCTGACTAGGAAGTATCTTAAAACCTATGGATTGCTATGTCTCCGAAAGAGAATCAAGCGTGTGTACAGGGGCATAAACGCAGCAGTGATAGGATTGGAGAAGTTCGGTGAGCAAATGAAGACCCTTTGAAGTCATATTGCATGGTACCCATTCCACGGGTCTCAACTCTCCAGGTTTAAGGTATTCTTCCTTCAGCTAAAACATGCATGTGGAACCCAGAGTATGATCAACCGTGTGATCGGGAGACGTGTTCCAATATGTGTCAGTTTTCGTCCCCTGGTACTCGGGTGCAACATTCCAGACGCTTTACTAACACTCTCCCGACTTGGAGAGTCAGTGCCTTTAACCTCCTGTTTGGCCCAGTTTGCAATTTCTGCGGAAGATGAACAGGAATAGGGAGAACCAATGACAGACTAGCTGGAGGTGTCTGGACGGGCAAATTTAACTCTCATTTCCCACCAGGAAGAGGAATTAACCAAAGGCTCAGCGTGCCGTGCCGGAACCACATTAGGGCCTGAAGCAATCCTGCGGTGTTGCGGCCAGCTCACAAGAAAGCGAGTTGAAGAAAGGAGCTCAGGGGCACTGTAATTCAGAAACCTGCAGAGTTATAAATGACAGCTATCGTCCAAAAATATACTGAAGTAAGGCTGCCAAGAGGACTTGAAAGCGGGGCAGAATTGCAGGAAACCGATTTCAGGAGGTAGACTGGAATTGCATTTAAAGCATAGGAAAAGAGGCAGAACGTCCACAATGATGCACTTGGCCAAAAAGGGCGTATGCGTTTTTTCCTGAATATATTCAGGAAAAAACGCATACGCCCTTTTTGGCCAACCAAGCAAGCTTGCAAAGGAAATCTGCACTACAATGAAGTCTCACTTCCCCCCGGTCAAAAGGGCCATCTGAAAAAAGTGTAAAATCCAGAAAGTCAGGACAGGCCAAGGAGAACTCGGAGCCTTGTTATGCTGATGGGCAGGATGTAACTTGCCAACAGCCACTCCGGAGAAGTGTATGGTGTTTCCTGAAACATCTAAAAAACAAAGCAACTGAGCGTAGGGCACTTCCACTTATGGTCCTATAGCTTAGGGAAATTAAAATCAAAAAGACACAGCCACCCCAAAGGTTGGGACGGCTCTGTTTACAAGAACCTGGTTTACGGTACAAGTTCACTATCGCAGAAAGTGAAAAATGGATAAAGAAGTTGTGGTACTTACGTACAATGCAGTATCACTCAGCAAGGAAATCTATGTCATCAGGCCCGTAGCAGCATAATGAGTGGATTCAGGTATGATGATTCTAACTGAAATAAGTCACACAGAAAAAGAAACATCATAAGATATCACTAATACACGGAATGTAAACTTGGCTACACAGGAACTGAATTTCAAAACAGAACAGGGTCTCAAATTTAGAAAACCAACTTATGCTTGCTTAAGGGGAAAGGTGAGTTGGGGTGCCGCATAAAACCAGAGATTGAAATGAGCACAGATAAAGTTCCTTAAGCCAAATATGTAATAGACAAGAGCTACTCCTTGCTCAACGAAATGGATTCAACACCCCATATTAAACACATAAAAATATACCTGACTAGGAAGAATCTTAAAATCTATGGATTGCTATGTCTCCGAAAGAGAATCAAGCGTGTGTACAGGGGCATAAACGCAGCAGTGATAGGATTGGAGAGGTTCGGTGAGCAAATGAAGATGCTTTGAAGTCATATTGCATGGTACATATTCCACGGGTCTCAACTCTCCAGGTTTAAGGTATTCTTCCTTCAGCTAAAACATGCATGTGGAACCCAGAGTATGATCCACCATGTGATCGAGAAACATATTCAAATGTGTCTCACTTTTCGTTCCCTGGTACTCGGGTGCAAATGCCAGAGGCTTTACTAACACTCTCCCGACTTGGAGAGTCAGTGCCTTTAACCTCCTGTTTGGCCCAGTTTGCAATTTCTGCGGAAGATGAACAGGAATAGGGAGAACCAATGACAGACTAGATGGAGGTGTCTGGACGGGCAAATTTAACTCTCATTTCCCACCAGGAAGAGGAATTAACCAAAGGCTCAGCGTGCCGTGCCGGAGCCACATTAGGGCCTGAAGCAATCCTGCGGTGTTGCGGCCAGCTCACGAGAAAGCGAGTTGAAGAAAGGAGCTCAGGGGCACTGTAATTCAGAAACCTGCAGAGTTATAAATGACAGCTATCGTCCAAAAATATACTGAAGTAAGGCTGCCAAGAGGACTTGAAAGCGGGGCAGAATTGCAGGAAACCGATTTCAGGAGGTAGACTGGAATTGCATTTAAAGCATAGGAAAAGAGGCAGAACGTCCACAATGATGCACTTGGCCAAAAAGGGCGTATGCGTTTTTTCCTGAATATATTCAGGAAAAAACGCATACGCCCTTTTTGGCCAACCAAGCAAGCTTGCAAAGGAAATCTGCACTACAATGAAGTCTCACTTCCCCCCGGTCAAAAGGGCCATCTGAAAAAAGTGTAAAATCCAGAAAGTCAGGACAGGCCAAGGAGAACTCGGAGCCTTGTTATGCTGATGGGCAGGATGTAACTTGCCAACAGCCACTCCGGAGAAGTGTATGGTGTTTCCTGAAACATCTAAAAAACAAAGCAACTGAGCGTAGGGCACTTCCACTTATGGTCCTATAGCTTAGGGAAATTAAAATCAAAAGACACAGCCACCCCAAAGGTTGGGACGGCTCTGTTTACAAGAACCTGGTTTACGGTACAAGTTCAATATCGCAGAAAGTGAAAAATGGATAAACAAGTTGTGGTACTTACGTACAATGCAATATCACTCAGCAATGAAATCTATGTCATCAGGCCCGTAGCAGCATAATGAGTGGATTCAGGTACGATGATTCTAACTGAAATAAGTCACACAGAAAAAGAAACATCATAAGATATCACTAATACACGGAATGTAAACTTGGCTACACAGGAACTGAATTACAAAACAGAACAGGGTCTCAAATTTAGAAAACCAACTTATGCTTGCTTAAGGGGAAAGGTGAGTTGGGGTGCTGCATAAAACCAGAGATTGAAATGAGCACAGATAAAGTTCCTTAAGCCAAATATGGAATAGACAAGAGCTACTCCTTGCTCAATGAAATGGACTCAACACCCCATATTAAATGCCTAAGAGTGTACCTGACTAGGAAGTATCTTAAAACCTATGGATTGCTATGTCTCTGAAAGAGAATCAAGTGTGTGTACAGGGGCATAAACGCAGCAGTGATAGGATTGGAGAGGTTCGGTGAGCAAATGAAGACCCTTTGAAGTCATATTGCATGGTACCCATTCCACGGGTCTCAACTCTCCAGGTTTAAGGTATTCTTCCTTCAGCTAAAACATGCATGTGGAACCCAGAGTATGATCAACCGTGTGATCGGGAGACGTGTTCCAATATGTGTCAGTTTCCGTCCCCTGGTACTCGGGTGCAACATTCCAGACGCTTTACTAACACTCTCCCGACTTGGAGAGTCAGTGCCTTTAACCTCCTGTTTGGCCCAGTTTGCAATTTCTGCGGAAGATGTACAGGAATAGGGAGAACCAATGAGAGACTAGCTGGAGGTGTCTGGACGGGCAAATTTAACTCTCATTTCCCACCAGGAAGAGGAATTAACCAAAGGCTCAGCGTGCCGTGCCGGAACCAGATTAGGGCCTGAAGCCATCCTGCGGTGTTGCGGCCAGCTCACGAGAAAGCGAGTTGAAGAAAGGAGCTCAGGGGCACTGTAATTCAGAAACCTGCAGAGTTATAAATGACAGCTATCGTCCAAAAATATACTGAAGTAAGGCTGCCAAGAGGACTTGAAAGCGGGGCAGAATTGCAGGAAACCGATTTCAGGAGGTAGACTGGAATTGCATTTAAAGCATAGGAAAAGAGGCAGAACGTCCACAATGATGCACTTGGCCAAAAAGGGCGTATGCGTTTTTTCCTCAGGAAAAAACGCATACGCCCTTTTTGGCCAACCAAGCAAGCTTGCAAAGGAAATCTGCACTAAAATGAAGTCTCACTTCCCCCCGGTCAAAAGGGCCATCTGAAAAAAGTGTAAAATCCAGAAAGGCAGGACAGGCCATGGAGAACTGGGAGCCTTGTTATGCTGATGGGCGGGATGCCAATTGCCAACAGCCACTCGGGAGAAGTGTATGGTGTTTCCTGAAACATCTAAAAAACAAAGCAACAGAGCCTAGGGCACTTCCACTTATGGTCCTATAGCTTAGGGAAATTAAAATCAAAAGACACAGCCACCCCAAAGGTTGGGACGGCTCTGTTTACAAGAACCTGGTTTACGGTACAAGTTCAATATCGCAGAAAGTGAAAAATGGATAAAGAAGTTGTGGTACTTACGTACAATGCAATATCACTCAGCAAGGAAATCTATGTCATCAGGCCCGTAGCAGCATAATGAGTGGATTCAGGTATGATGATTCTAACTGAAATAAGTCACACAGAAAAAGAAACATCATAAGATATCACTAATACACGGAATGTAAACTTGGCTACACAGGAACTGAATTCCAAAACAGAACAGGGTCTCAAATTTAGAAAACCAACTTATGCTTGCTTAAGGGGAAAGGTGAGTTGGGGTGCTGCATAAAACCAGAGATTGAAATGAGCACAGATAAAGTTCCTTAAGCCAAATATGGAATAGACAAGAGCTACTCCTTGCTCAACGAAATGGATTCAACACCCCATATTAAACACCTAAGAATATACCTGACTAGGAAGTATCTTAAAACCTATGGATTGCTGTGTCTCCGAAAGCGAATCAATCGTGTGTGCAGGGGCATAAACGCAGCAGTGATAGGACTGGAGAGGTTCGGTGAGCAAATGAAGACCCTTTGAAATCATATTGCATGTTAGCCATTCCACGGGTCTCAACTCTCCAGGTTTAAGGTATTCTTCCTTCAGCTAAAACATGCATGTGGAACCCAGAGTATGATCAACCATGTGATCGGGAGATGTGTTCCAATATGTCTCAGTTTTCGTCCCCTGGTACTCGGGTGCAACATTCCAGACGCTTTACTAACACTCTCCCGACTTGGAGAGTCAGTGCCTTTAACCTCCTGTTTGGCCCAGTTTGCAATTTCTGCGGAAGATGAACAGGAATAGGGAGAACCAATGACAGACTAGATGGAGGTGTCTGGATGGGCAAATTTAATTCTCATTTCGCACCAGGAAGAGGAATTAACCAAAGGCTCAGCGTGCCGTGCCGGAAGCAGATTAGGGCCTGAAGCCATCCTGCGGTGTTGCGGCCAGCTCACAAGAAAGCGAGTTGAAGAAAGGAGCTCAGGGGCACTGTAATTCACAAACCTGCAGAGTTATAAATGACAGCTATCGTCCAAAAATATACTGAAGTAAGGCTGCCAAGAGGACTTGAAAGCGGGGCAGAATTGCAGGAAACCGATTTCAGGAGGTAGACTGGAATTGCATTTAAAGCATAGGAAAAGAGGCAGAACGTCCACAATGATGCACTTGGCCAAAAAGGGCGTATGCGTTTTTTCCTGAATATATTCAGGAAAAAACGCATACGCCCTTTTTGGCCAACCAAGCAAGCTTGCAAAGGAAATGTGCACTACAATGAAGTCTCACTTCCCCCCGGTCAAAAGGGCCATCTGAAAAAAGTGTAAAATCCAGAAAGGCAGGACAGGCCATGGAGAACTGGGAGCCTTGTTATGCTGATGGGTGGGATGTAAATTGCCAACAGCCACTCCAGAGAAGTGTATGGTGTTTCCTGAAACATCTAAAAAACAAAGCAACAGAGCCTAAGGCACTTCCACTTATGGTCCTATAGCTTAGGGAAATTAAAATCAAAAGACACAGCCACCCCAAAGGTTGGGACGGCTCTGTTTACAAGAACCTGGTTTACGGTACAAGTTTAATATCGCAGAAAGTGAAAAATGGATAAAGAAGTTGTGGTACTTACGTACAATGCAGTATCACTCAGCAATGAAATCTATGTCATCAGGCCCGTAGCAGCATAATGAGTGGATTCAGGTATGATGATTCTAACTGAAATGATTCACACAGAAAAAGAAACATCATAAGATATCACTAATACACGGAATGTAAACTTGGCTACACAGGAACTGAATTACAAAACAGAACAGGGTCTCAAATTTAGAAAACCAACTTATGCTTCCTTAAAGGGAAAGGTGAGTTGGGGTGCTGCATAAAACCAGAGATTGAAATGAGCACAGATAAAGTTCCTTAAGCCAAATATGGAATAGACAAGAGCTACTCCTTGCTCAACGAAATGGACTCAACACCCCATATTAAATGCCTAAGAGTGTACCTGACTAGGAAGTATCTTAAAACCTATGGATTGCTATGTCTCCGAAAGAGAATCAAGCGTGTGTGCAGGGGCATAAACGCAGCAGTGATAGGACTGGAGAGGTTCGGTGAGCAAATGAAGACCCTTTGAAGTCATATTGCATGGTACCCATTCCACCGGTCTCAACTCTCCAGGTTTAAGGTATTCTTCCTTCAGCTAAAACATGCATGTGGAACCCAGAGTATGATCAACCGTGTGATCGGGAGACGTGTTCCAATTTGTCTCAGTTTTCGTCCCCTGGTACTCGGGTGCAACATTCCAGACGCTTTACTAACACTCTCCCGACTTGGAGAGTCAGTGCCTTTAACCTCCTGTTTGGCCCAGTTTGCAATTTCTGCGGAAGATGAACAGGAATAGGGAGAACCAATGAGAGACTAGCTGGAAGTGTCTGGACGGGCAAATTTAACTCTCATTTCCCACCAGGAAGCGGAATTAACCAAAGGCTCAGCGTGCCGTGCCGCAACCAGATTAGGGCCTGAAGCCATCCTGCGGTGTTGCGGCCAGCTCACGAGAAAGCGAGTTGAAGAAAGGAGATCAGGGGCACTGTAATTCACAAACCTGCAGAGTTATAAATGACAGCTATCGTCCAAAAATATACAGAAGTAAGGCTGCCAAGAGGACTTGAAAGCGGGGCAGAATTGCAGGAAACCGATTTCAGGAGGTAGACTGGAATTGCATTTAAAGCATAGGAAAAGAGGCAGAACGTCCACAATGATGCACTTGGCCAAAAAGGGCGTATGCGTTTTTTCCTGAATATATTCAGGAAAAAACGCATACGCCCTTTTTGGCCAACCAAGCAAGCTTGCAAAGGAAATGTGCACTACAATGAAGTCTCACTTCCCCCCGGTCAAAAGGGCCATCTGAAAAAAGTGTAAAATCCAGAAAGGCAGGACAGGCCATGGAGAACTGGGAGCCTTGTTATGCTGATGGGTGGGATGTAAATTGCCAACAGCCACTCGGGAGAAGTGTATGGTGTTTCCTGAAACATCTAAAAAACAAAGCAACAGAGCCTAAGGCACTTCCACTTATGGTCCTATAGCTTAGGGAAATTAAAATCAAAAAGACACAGCCACCCCAAAGGTTGGGACGGCTCTGTTTACAAGAACCTGGTTTACAGTACAAGTTCAATATCGCAGAAAGTGAAAAATGGATAAAGAAGTTGTGGTACTTACGTACAATGCAGTATCACTCAGCAATGAAATCTATGTCATCAGGCCCGTAGCAGCATAATGAGTGGATTCAGGTATGATGATTCTAACTGAAATGATTCACACAGAAAAAGAAACATCATAAGATATCACTAATACACGGAATGTAAACTTGGCTACACAGGAACTGAATTACAAAACAGAACAGGGTCTCAAATTTAGAAACCCAACTTATGCTTGCTTAAGGGGAAAGGTGAGTTGGGGTGCTGCATAAAACCAGAGATTGAAATGAGCACAGATAAAGTTCCTTAAGCCAAATATGGAATAGACAAGAGCTACTCCTTGCTCAACGAAATGGACTCAACACCCCATATTAAACGCCTAAGAGTGTACCTGACTAGGAAGTATCTTAAAACCTATGGATTGCTATGTCTCCGAAAGAGAATCAAGCGTGTGTGCAGGGGCATAAACGCAGCAGTGATAGGACTGGAGAGTTTCGGTGAGCAAATGAAGACCCTTTGAAGTCATATTGCATGGTACCCATTCCACCGGTCTCAACTCTCCAGGTTTAAGGTATTCTTCCTTCAGCTAAAACATGCATGTGGAACCCAGAGTATGATCAACCGTGTGATCGGGAGACGTGTTCCAATATGTCTCAGTTTTCGTCCCCTGGTACTCGGGTGCAACATTCCAGACGCTTTATTAACACTCTCCCGACTTGGAGAGTCAGTGCCTTTAACCTCCTGTTTGGCCCAGTTTGCAATTTCTGCGGAAGATGAACAGGAATAGGGAGAACCAATGACAGACTAGCTGGAGGTGTCTGGACGGGCAAATTTAACTCTCATTTCCCACCAGGAAGAGGAATTAACCAAAGGCTCAGCGTGCCGTGCCGGAACCAGATTAGGGCCTGAAGCCATCCTGCGGTGTTGCGGCCAGCTCACGAGAAAGCGAGTTGAAGAAAGGAGCTCAGGGGCACTGTAATTCACAAACCTGCAGAGTTATAAATGACAGCTATCGTCCAAAAATATACTGAAGTAAGGCTGCCAAGAGGACTTGAAAGCGGGGCAGAATTGCAGGAAACCGATTTCAGGAGGTAGACTGGAATTGCATTTAAAGCATAGGAAAAGAGGCAGAACGTCCACAATGATGCACTTGGCCAAAAAGGGCGTATGCGTTTTTTCCTGAATATATTCAGGAAAAAACGCATACGCCCTTTTTGGCCAACCAAGCAAGCTTGCAAAGGAAATCTGCACTACAATGAAGTCTCACTTCCCCCCGGTCAAAAGGGCCATCTGAAAAAAGTGTAAAATCCAGAAAGGCAGGACAGGCCATGGAGAACTGGGAGCCTTGTTATGCTGATGGGCGGGATGTAAATTGCCAACAGCCACTCCGGAGAAGTGTATGGTGTTTCCTGAAACAGCTAAAAAACAAAGCAACAGAGCCTAGGGCACTTCCACTTATGGTCCTATAGCTTAGGGAAATTAAAATCAAAAAGACACAGCCACCCCAAAGGTTGGGACGGCTCTGTTTACAAGAACCTGGTTTACGGTACAAGTTCAATATCGCAGAAAGTGAAAAATGGATAAAGAAGTTGTGGTACTTACGTACAATGCAGTATCACTCAGCAATGAAATCTATGTCATCAGGCCCGTAGCAGCATAATGAGTGGATTCAGGTATGATGATTCTAACTGAAATGAGTCACACAGAAAAAGAAACATCATAAGATATCACTAATACACGGAATGTAAACTTGGCTACACTGGAACTGAATTACAAAACAGAACAGGGTCTCAAATTTAGAAAACCAACTTATGCTTGCTTAAGGGGAAAGGTGAGTTGGGGTGCTGCATAAAACCAGAGATTGAAATGAGCACAGATAAAGTTCCTTAAGCCAAATATGGAATAGACAAGAGCTACTCCTTGCTCAACGAAATGGACTCAACACCCCATATTAAATGCCTAAGAGTGTACCTGACTAGGAAGTATCTTAAAACCTATGGATTGCTATGTCTCCGAAAGAGAATCAAGCGTGTGTACAGGGGCATAAACGCAGCAGTGATAGGATTGGAGAAGTTCGGTGAGCAAATGAAGACCCTTTGAAGTCATATTGCATGGTACCCATTCCACGGGTCTCAACTCTCCAGGTTTAAGGTATTCTTCCTTTAGCTAAAACATGCATGTGGAACCCAGAGTATGATCAACCGTGTGATCGGTAGACGTGTTCAAATATGTCTCAGTTTTCGTCCCCTGGTACTCGGGTGCAACATTCCAGACGCTTTACTAACACTCTCCCGACTTGGAGAGTCAGTGCCTTTAACCTCCTGTTTGGCCCAGTTTGCAATTTCTGCGGAAGATGAACAGGAATAGGGAGAACCAATGACAGACTAGCTGGAGGTGTCTGGACGGGCAAATTTAACTCTCATTTCCCACCAGGAAGAGGAATTAACCAAAGGCTCAGCGTGCCGTGCCGGAACCAGATTAGGGCCTGAAGCCATCCTGCGGTGTTGCGGCCAGCTCACGAGAAAGCGAGTTGAAGAAAGGAGCTCAGGGGCACTGTAATTCACAAACCTGCAGAGTTATAAATGACAGCTATCGTCCAAAAATATACTGAAGTAAGGCTGCCAAGAGGACTTGAAAGCGGGGCAGAATTGCAGGAAACCGATTTCAGGAGGTAGACTGGAATTGCATTTAAAGCATAGGAAAAGAGGCAGAACGTCCACAATGATGCACTTGGCCAAAAAGGGCGTATGCGTTTTTTCCTGAATATATTCAGGAAAAAACGCATACGCACTTTTTGGCCAACCAAGCAAGCTTGCAAAGGAAATCTGCACTACAATGAAGTCTCACTTCCCCCCGGTCAAAAGGGCCATCTGAAAAAAGTGTAAAATCCAGAAAGGCAGGACAGGCCATGGAGAACTGGGAGCCTTGTTATGCTGATGGGTGGGATGTAAATTGCCAACAGCCACTCGGGAGAAGTGTATGGTGTTTCCTGAAACATCTAAAAAACAAAGCAACAGAGCCTAGGGCACTTCCACTTATGGTCCTATAGCTTAGGGAAATTAAAATCAAAAGACACAGCCACCCCAAAGGTTGGGACGGCTCTGTTTACAAGAACCTGGTTTACGGTACAAGTTCAATATCGCAGAAAGTGAAAAATGGATAAAGAAGATGTGGTACTTACGTACAATGCAATATCACACAGCAATGAAATCTATGTCATCAGGCCCGTAGCAGCATAATGAGTGGATTCAGGTATGATGATTCTAACTGAAATGAGTCACACAGAAAAAGAAACATCATAAGATATCACTAATACACGGAATGTAAACTTGGCTACACTGAAACTGAATTCCAAAACAGAACAGGGTGTCAAATTTAGAAAACCAACTTATGCTTCCTTAAGGGGAAAGGTGAGTTGGGGTGCTGCATAAAACCAGAGATTGAAATGAGCACAGATAAAGTTCCTTAAGCCAAATATGGAATAGACAAGAGCTACTCCTTGCTCAACGAAATGGACTCAACACCCCATATTAAATGCCTAAGAGTGTACCTGACTAGGAAGTATCTTAAAACCTATGGATTGCTATGTCTCCGAAAGAGAATCAAGCGTGTGTACAGGGGCATAAACGCAGCAGTGATAGGATTGGAGAGGTTCGGTGAGCAAATGAAGACCCTTTGAAGTCATATTGCATGGTACCCATTCCACGGGTCTCAACTCTCCAGGTTTAAGGTATTCTTCCTTCAGCTAAAACATGCATGTGGAACCCAGAGTATGATCAACCGTGTGATCGGGAGACGTGTTCCAATATGTCTCAGTTTTCGTCCCCTGGTACTCGGGTGCAACATTCCAGACGCTTTACTAACACTCTCCCGACTTGGAGAGTCAGCGCCTTTAACCTCCTGTTTGGCCCAGTTTGCAATTTCTGCGGAAGATGAACAGGGATAGGGAGAACCAATGAGAGACTAGCTGGAGGTGTCTGGACGGGCAAATTTAACTCTCATTTCCCACCAGGAAGAGGAATTAACCAAAGGCTCAGCGTGCCGTGCCGCAACCAGATTAGGGCCTGAAGCAATCCTGCGGTGTTGCGGCCAGCTCACGAGAAAGCGAGTTGAAGAAAGGAGCTCAGGGGCACTGTAATTCACAAACCTGCAGAGTTATAAATGATAGCTATCATCCAAAAATATACTGAAGTAAGGCTGCCAAGAGGACTTGAAAGCGGGGCAGAATTGCAGGAAACCGATTTCAGGAGGTAGACTGGAATTGCATTTAAAGCATAGGAAAAGAGGCAGAACGTCCACAATGATGCACTTGGCCAAAAAGGGCGTATGCGTTTTTTCCTGAATATATTCAGGAAAAAACGCATACGCTCTTTTTGGCCAACCAAGCAAGCTTGCAAAGGAAATCTGCACTACAATGAAGTCTCACTTCCCCCCGGTCAAAAGGGCCATCTGAAAAAAGTGTAAAATCTAGAAAGGCAGGACAGGCCATGGAGAACTGGGAGCCTTGATATGCTGATGGGTGGGATGTAAATTGCCAAGAGCCACTCGGGAGAATTGTATGGTGTTTCCTGAAACATCTAAAAAACAAAGCAACAGAGCCTAGGGCACTACCACTTATGGTCCTATAGCTTAGGGAAATTAAAATCAAAAAGATAGAGCCACCCAAAAGGTTGGGACGGCTCTGTTTACAAGAAACTCATTTACGGTACAAGTTCAATATCGCAGAAAGTGAAAAATGGATAAAGAAGTTGTGGTACTTACGTACAATGCAATATCACTCAGCAATGAAATCTATGTCATCAGGCCCGTAGCAGCATAATGAGTGGATTCAGGTATGATGATTCTAACTGAAATAAGTCACACAGAAAAAGAAACATCATAAGATATCACTAATACACGGAATGTAACCTTGGCTACACAGGAACTGAATTACAAAACAGAACAGGGTCTCAAATTTAGAAACCCAACTTATGCTTGCTTAAGGGGAAAGGTGAGTTGGGGTGCTGCATAAAACCAGAGATTGAAATGAGCACAGATAAAGTTCCTTAAGCCAAATATGGAATAGACAAGAGCTACTCCTTGCTCAACGAAATGGACTCAAAACCCCATATTAAACGCCTAAGAGTGTACCTGACTAGGAAGTATCTTAAAACCTATGGATTGCTATGTCTCCGAAAGAGAATCAAGCGTGTGTGCAGGGGCATAAACGCAGCAGTGATAGGACTGGAGAGGTTCGGTGAGCAAATGAAGACCCTTTGAAGTCATATTGCATGGTACCCATTCCACGGGTCTCAACTCTCCAGGTTTAAGGTATTCTTCCTTCAGCTGAAACATGCATGTGGAACCCAGAGTGTGATCAACCGTGTGATCGGGAGACGTGTTCCAATATGTCTCAGTTTTCGTCCCCTGGTACTCGGGTGCAACATTCCAGACGCTTTACTAACACTCTCCCGACTTGGAGAGTCAGTGCCTTTAACCTCCTGTTTGGCCCAGTTTGCAATTTCTGCGGAAGATGAACAGGAATAGGGAGAACCAATGAGAGACTAGCTGGAGGTGTCTGGACGGGCAAATTTAACTCTCATTTCCCACCAGGAAGAGGAATTAACCAAAGGCTCAGCGTGCCGTGCCGCAAGCAGATTAGGGCCTGAAGCAATCCTGCGGTGTTGCGGCCAGCTCACGAGAAAGCGAGTTGAAGAAAGGAGCTCAGGGGCACTGTAATTCACAAACCTGCAGAGTTATAAATGACAGCTATCGTCCAAAAATATACTGAAGTAAGGCTGCCAAGAGGACTTGAAAGCGGGGCAGAATTGCAGGAAACCGATTTCAGGAGGTAGACTGGAATTGCATTTAAAGCATAGGAAAAGAGGCAGAACGTCCACAATGATGCACTTGGCCAAAAAGGGCGTATGCGTTTTTTCCTGAATATATTCAGGAAAAAACGCATACGCCCTTTTTGGCCAACCAAGCAAGCTTGCAAAGGAAATCTGCACTACAATGAAGTCTCACTTCCCCCCGGTCAAAAGGGCCATCTGAAAAAAGTGTAAAATCTAGAAAGGCAGGACAGGCCATGGAGAACTGGGAGCCTTGTTATGCTGATGGGTGGGATGTAAATTGCCAAGAGCCACTCAGGAGAAGTGTATGGTGTTTCCTGAAACATCTAAAAAACAAAGCAACAGAGCCTAGGGCACTACCACTTATGGTCCTATAGCTTAGGGAAATTAAAATCAAAAAGATAGAGCCACCCAAAAGGTTGGGACGGCTCTGTTTACAAGAAACTCATTTACGGTACAAGTTCAATATCGCAGAAAGTGAAAAATGGATAAAGAAGTTGTGGTACTTACGTACAATGCAGTATCACTCAGCAATGAAATCTATGTCATCAGGCCCGTAGCAGCATAATGAGTGGATTCAGGTACGATGATTCTAACTGAAATAAGTCACACAGGAAAAGAAACATCATAAGATATCACTAATACACGGAATGTAACCTTGGCTACACAGGAACTGAATTCCAAAACAGAACAGTGTCTCAAATTTAGAAAACCAACTTATGCTTGCTTAAGGGGAAAGGTGAGTTGGGGAGCTGCATAAAACCAGAGATTGAAATGAGCACAGATAATGTTCCTTAAGCCAAATATGGAATAGACAAGAGCTACTCCTTGCTCAACGAAATGGACTCAACACCCCATATTAAATGCCTAAGAGTGTACCTGACTAGGAAGTATCTTAAAACCTATGGATTGCTATGTCTCCGAAAGAGAATCAAGCGTGTGTGCAGGGGCATAAACGCAGCAGTGATAGGACTGGAGAGTTTCGGTGAGCAAATGAAGACCCTTTGAAGTCATATTGCATGGTACCCATTCCACCGGTCTCAACTCTCCAGGTTTAAGGTATTCTTCCTTCAGCTAAAACATGCATGTGGAACCCAGAGTATGATCAACCGTGTGATCGGGAGACGTGTTCCAATATGTCTCAGTTTTCGTCCCCTGGTACTCGGGTGCAACATTCCAGACGCTTTATTAACACTCTCCCGACTTGGAGAGTCAGTGCCTTTAACCTCCTGTTTGGCCCAGTTTGCAATTTCTGCGGAAGATGAACAGGAATAGGGAGAACCAATGACAGACTAGCTGGAGGTGTCTGGACGGGCAAATTTAACTCTCATTTCCCACCAGGAAGAGGAATTAACCAAAGGCTCAGCGTGCCGTGCCGGAACCAGATTAGGGCCTGAAGCCATCCTGCGGTGTTGCGGCCAGCTCACGAGAAAGCGAGTTGAAGAAAGGAGCTCAGGGGCACTGTAATTCACAAACCTGCAGAGTTATAAATGACAGCTATCGTCCAAAAATATACTGAAGTAAGGCTGCCAAGAGGACTTGAAAGCGGGGCAGAATTGCAGGAAACCGATTTCAGGAGGTAGACTGGAATTGCATTTAAAGCATAGGAAAAGAGGCAGAACGTCCACAATGATGCACTTGGCCAAAAAGGGCGTATGCGTTTTTTCCTGAATATATTCAGGAAAAAACGCATACGCACTTTTTGGCCAACCAAGCAAGCTTGCAAAGGAAATCTGCACTACAATGAAGTCTCACTTCCCCCCGGTCAAAAGGGCCATCTGAAAAAAGTGTAAAATCCAGAAAGGCAGGACAGGCCATGGAGAACTGGGAGCCTTGTTATGCTGATGGGTGGGATGTAAATTGCCAACAGCCACTCGGGAGAAGTGTATGGTGTTTCCTGAAACATCTAAAAAACAAAGCAACAGAGCCTAGGGCACTTCCACTTATGGTCCTATAGCTTAGGGAAATTAAAATCAAAAGACACAGCCACCCCAAAGGTTGGGACGGCTCTGTTTACAAGAACCTGGTTTACGGTACAAGTTCAATATCGCAGAAAGTGAAAAATGGATAAAGAAGTTGTGGTACTTACGTACAATGCAGTATCACTCAGCAATGAAATCTATGTCATCAGGCCCGTAGCAGCATAATGAGTGGATTCAGGTATGATGATTCTAACTGAAATGAGTCACACAGAAAAAGAAACATCATAAGATATCACTAATACACGGAATGTAAACTTGGCTACACTGGAACTGAATTACAAAACAGAACAGGGTCTCAAATTTAGAAAACCAACTTATGCTTGCTTAAGGGGAAAGGTGAGTTGGGGTGCTGCATAAAACCAGAGATTGAAATGAGCACAGATAAAGTTCCTTAAGCCAAATATGGAATAGACAAGAGCTACTCCTTGCTCAACGAAATGGACTCAACACCCCATATTAAATGCCTAAGAGTGTACCTGACTAGGAAGTATCTTAAAACCTATGGATTGCTATGTCTCCGAAAGAGAATCAAGCGTGTGTACAGGGGCATAAACGCAGCAGTGATAGGATTGGAGAAGTTCGGTGAGCAAATGAAGACCCTTTGAAGTCATATTGCATGGTACCCATTCCACGGGTCTCAACTCTCCAGGTTTAAGGTATTCTTCCTTTAGCTAAAACATGCATGTGGAACCCAGAGTATGATCAACCGTGTGATCGGTAGACGTGTTCAAATATGTCTCAGTTTTCGTCCCCTGGTACTCGGGTGCAACATTCCAGACGCTTTACTAACACTCTCCCGACTTGGAGAGTCAGTGCCTTTAACCTCCTGTTTGGCCCAGTTTGCAATTTCTGCGGAAGATGAACAGGAATAGGGAGAACCAATGACAGACTAGCTGGAGGTGTCTGGACGGGCAAATTTAACTCTCATTTCCCACCAGGAAGAGGAATTAACCAAAGGCTCAGCGTGCCGTGCCGGAACCAGATTAGGGCCTGAAGCCATCCTGCGGTGTTGCGGCCAGCTCACGAGAAAGCGAGTTGAAGAAAGGAGCTCAGGGGCACTGTAATTCACAAACCTGCAGAGTTATAAATGACAGCTATCGTCCAAAAATATACTGAAGTAAGGCTGCCAAGAGGACTTGAAAGCGGGGCAGAATTGCAGGAAACCGATTTCAGGAGGTAGACTGGAATTGCATTTAAAGCATAGGAAAAGAGGCAGAACGTCCACAATGATGCACTTGGCCAAAAAGGGCGTATGCGTTTTTTCCTGAATATATTCAGGAAAAAACGCATACGCACTTTTTGGCCAACCAAGCAAGCTTGCAAAGGAAATCTGCACTACAATGAAGTCTCACTTCCCCCCGGTCAAAAGGGCCATCTGAAAAAAGTGTAAAATCCAGAAAGGCAGGACAGGCCATGGAGAACTGGGAGCCTTGTTATGCTGATGGGTGGGATGTAAATTGCCAACAGCCACTCGGGAGAAGTGTATGGTGTTTCCTGAAACATCTAAAAAACAAAGCAACAGAGCCTAGGGCACTTCCACTTATGGTCCTATAGCTTAGGGAAATTAAAATCAAAAGACACAGCCACCCCAAAGGTTGGGACGGCTCTGTTTACAAGAACCTGGTTTACGGTACAAGTTCAATATCGCAGAAAGTGAAAAATGGATAAAGAAGTTGTGGTACTTACGTACAATGCAGTATCACTCAGCAATGAAATCTATGTCATCAGGCCCGTAGCAGCATAATGAGTGGATTCAGGTATGATGATTCTAACTGAAATGAGTCACACAGAAAAAGAAACATCATAAGATATCACTAATACACGGAATGTAAACTTGGCTACACTGAAACTGAATTCCAAAACAGAACAGGGTGTCAAATTTAGAAAACCAACTTATGCTTCCTTAAGGGGAAAGGTGAGTTGGGGTGCTGCATAAAACCAGAGATTGAAATGAGCACAGATAAAGTTCCTTAAGCCAAATATGGAATAGACAAGAGCTACTCCTTGCTCAACGAAATGGACTCAACACCCCATATTAAATGCCTAAGAGTGTACCTGACTAGGAAGTATCTTAAAACCTATGGATTGCTATGTCTCCGAAAGAGAATCAAGCGTGTGTACAGGGGCATAAACGCAGCAGTGATAGGATTGGAGAGGTTCGGTGAGCAAATGAAGACCCTTTGAAGTCATATTGCATGGTACCCATTCCACGGGTCTCAACTCTCCAGGTTTAAGGTATTCTTCCTTCAGCTAAAACATGCATGTGGAACCCAGAGTATGATCAACCGTGTGATCGGGAGACGTGTTCCAATATGTCTCAGTTTTCGTCCCCTGGTACTCGGGTGCAACATTCCAGACGCTTTACTAACACTCTCCCGACTTGGAGAGTCAGCGCCTTTAACCTCCTGTTTGGCCCAGTTTGCAATTTCTGCGGAAGATGAACAGGGATAGGGAGAACCAATGAGAGACTAGCTGGAGGTGTCTGGACGGGCAAATTTAACTCTCATTTCCCACCAGGAAGAGGAATTAACCAAAGGCTCAGCGTGCCGTGCCGCAACCAGATTAGGGCCTGAAGCAATCCTGCGGTGTTGCGGCCAGCTCACGAGAAAGCGAGTTGAAGAAAGGAGCTCAGGGGCACTGTAATTCACAAACCTGCAGAGTTATAAATGATAGCTATCATCCAAAAATATACTGAAGTAAGGCTGCCAAGAGGACTTGAAAGCGGGGCAGAATTGCAGGAAACCGATTTCAGGAGGTAGACTGGAATTGCATTTAAAGCATAGGAAAAGAGGCAGAACGTCCACAATGATGCACTTGGCCAAAAAGGGCGTATGCGTTTTTTCCTGAATATATTCAGGAAAAAACGCATACGCTCTTTTTGGCCAACCAAGCAAGCTTGCAAAGGAAATCTGCACTACAATGAAGTCTCACTTCCCCCCGGTCAAAAGGGCCATCTGAAAAAAGTGTAAAATCTAGAAAGGCAGGACAGGCCATGGAGAACTGGGAGCCTTGATATGCTGATGGGTGGGATGTAAATTGCCAAGAGCCACTCGGGAGAATTGTATGGTGTTTCCTGAAACATCTAAAAAACAAAGCAACAGAGCCTAGGGCACTACCACTTATGGTCCTATAGCTTAGGGAAATTAAAATCAAAAAGATAGAGCCACCCAAAAGGTTGGGACGGCTCTGTTTACAAGAAACTCATTTACGGTACAAGTTCAATATCGCAGAAAGTGAAAAATGGATAAAGAAGTTGTGGTACTTACGTACAATGCAATATCACTCAGCAATGAAATCTATGTCATCAGGCCCGTAGCAGCATAATGAGTGGATTCAGGTATGATGATTCTAACTGAAATAAGTCACACAGAAAAAGAAACATCATAAGATATCACTAATACACGGAATGTAACCTTGGCTACACAGGAACTGAATTACAAAACAGAACAGGGTCTCAAATTTAGAAACCCAACTTATGCTTGCTTAAGGGGAAAGGTGAGTTGGGGTGCTGCATAAAACCAGAGATTGAAATGAGCACAGATAAAGTTCCTTAAGCCAAATATGGAATAGACAAGAGCTACTCCTTGCTCAACGAAATGGACTCAAAACCCCATATTAAACGCCTAAGAGTGTACCTGACTAGGAAGTATCTTAAAACCTATGGATTGCTATGTCTCCGAAAGAGAATCAAGCGTGTGTGCAGGGGCATAAACGCAGCAGTGATAGGACTGGAGAGGTTCGGTGAGCAAATGAAGACCCTTTGAAGTCATATTGCATGGTACCCATTCCACGGGTCTCAACTCTCCAGGTTTAAGGTATTCTTCCTTCAGCTGAAACATGCATGTGGAACCCAGAGTGTGATCAACCGTGTGATCGGGAGACGTGTTCCAATATGTCTCAGTTTTCGTCCCCTGGTACTCGGGTGCAACATTCCAGACGCTTTACTAACACTCTCCCGACTTGGAGAGTCAGTGCCTTTAACCTCCTGTTTGGCCCAGTTTGCAATTTCTGCGGAAGATGAACAGGAATAGGGAGAACCAATGACAGACTAGCTGGAGGTGTCTGGACGGGCAAATTTAACTCTCATTTCCCACCAGGAAGAGGAATTAACCAAAGGCTCAGCGTGCCGTGCCGGAACCAGATTAGGGCCTGAAGCCATCCTGCGGTGTTGCGGCCAGCTCACGAGAAAGCGAGTTGAAGAAAGGAGCTCAGGGGCACTGTAATTCACAAACCTGCAGAGTTATAAATGACAGCTATCGTCCAAAAATATACTGAAGTAAGGCTGCCAAGAGGACTTGAAAGCGGGGCAGAATTGCAGGAAACCGATTTCAGGAGGTAGACTGGAATTGCATTTAAAGCATAGGAAAAGAGGCAGAACGTCCACAATGATGCACTTGGCCAAAAAGGGCGTATGCGTTTTTTCCTGAATATATTCAGGAAAAAACGCATACGCACTTTTTGGCCAACCAAGCAAGCTTGCAAAGGAAATCTGCACTACAATGAAGTCTCACTTCCCCCCGGTCAAAAGGGCCATCTGAAAAAAGTGTAAAATCCAGAAAGGCAGGACAGGCCATGGAGAACTGGGAGCCTTGTTATGCTGATGGGTGGGATGTAAATTGCCAACAGCCACTCGGGAGAAGTGTATGGTGTTTCCTGAAACATCTAAAAAACAAAGCAACAGAGCCTAGGGCACTTCCACTTATGGTCCTATAGCTTAGGGAAATTAAAATCAAAAGACACAGCCACCCCAAAGGTTGGGACGGCTCTGTTTACAAGAACCTGGTTTACGGTACAAGTTCAATATCGCAGAAAGTGAAAAATGGATAAAGAAGTTGTGGTACTTACGTACAATGCAGTATCACTCAGCAATGAAATCTATGTCATCAGGCCCGTAGCAGCATAATGAGTGGATTCAGGTATGATGATTCTAACTGAAATGAGTCACACAGAAAAAGAAACATCATAAGATATCACTAATACACGGAATGTAAACTTGGCTACACTGGAACTGAATTACAAAACAGAACAGGGTCTCAAATTTAGAAAACCAACTTATGCTTGCTTAAGGGGAAAGGTGAGTTGGGGTGCTGCATAAAACCAGAGATTGAAATGAGCACAGATAAAGTTCCTTAAGCCAAATATGGAATAGACAAGAGCTACTCCTTGCTCAACGAAATGGACTCAACACCCCATATTAAATGCCTAAGAGTGTACCTGACTAGGAAGTATCTTAAAACCTATGGATTGCTATGTCTCCGAAAGAGAATCAAGCGTGTGTACAGGGGCATAAACGCAGCAGTGATAGGATTGGAGAAGTTCGGTGAGCAAATGAAGACCCTTTGAAGTCATATTGCATGGTACCCATTCCACGGGTCTCAACTCTCCAGGTTTAAGGTATTCTTCCTTTAGCTAAAACATGCATGTGGAACCCAGAGTATGATCAACCGTGTGATCGGTAGACGTGTTCAAATATGTCTCAGTTTTCGTCCCCTGGTACTCGGGTGCAACATTCCAGACGCTTTACTAACACTCTCCCGACTTGGAGAGTCAGTGCCTTTAACCTCCTGTTTGGCCCAGTTTGCAATTTCTGCGGAAGATGAACAGGAATAGGGAGAACCAATGACAGACTAGCTGGAGGTGTCTGGACGGGCAAATTTAACTCTCATTTCCCACCAGGAAGAGGAATTAACCAAAGGCTCAGCGTGCCGTGCCGGAACCAGATTAGGGCCTGAAGCCATCCTGCGGTGTTGCGGCCAGCTCACGAGAAAGCGAGTTGAAGAAAGGAGCTCAGGGGCACTGTAATTCACAAACCTGCAGAGTTATAAATGACAGCTATCGTCCAAAAATATACTGAAGTAAGGCTGCCAAGAGGACTTGAAAGCGGGGCAGAATTGCAGGAAACCGATTTCAGGAGGTAGACTGGAATTGCATTTAAAGCATAGGAAAAGAGGCAGAACGTCCACAATGATGCACTTGGCCAAAAAGGGCGTATGCGTTTTTTCCTGAATATATTCAGGAAAAAACGCATACGCACTTTTTGGCCAACCAAGCAAGCTTGCAAAGGAAATCTGCACTACAATGAAGTCTCACTTCCCCCCGGTCAAAAGGGCCATCTGAAAAAAGTGTAAAATCCAGAAAGGCAGGACAGGCCATGGAGAACTGGGAGCCTTGTTATGCTGATGGGTGGGATGTAAATTGCCAACAGCCACTCGGGAGAAGTGTATGGTGTTTCCTGAAACATCTAAAAAACAAAGCAACAGAGCCTAGGGCACTTCCACTTATGGTCCTATAGCTTAGGGAAATTAAAATCAAAAGACACAGCCACCCCAAAGGTTGGGACGGCTCTGTTTACAAGAACCTGGTTTACGGTACAAGTTCAATATCGCAGAAAGTGAAAAATGGATAAAGAAGTTGTGGTACTTACGTACAATGCAGTATCACTCAGCAATGAAATCTATGTCATCAGGCCCGTAGCAGCATAATGAGTGGATTCAGGTATGATGATTCTAACTGAAATGAGTCACACAGAAAAAGAAACATCATAAGATATCACTAATACACGGAATGTAAACTTGGCTACACTGAAACTGAATTCCAAAACAGAACAGGGTGTCAAATTTAGAAAACCAACTTATGCTTCCTTAAGGGGAAAGGTGAGTTGGGGTGCTGCATAAAACCAGAGATTGAAATGAGCACAGATAAAGTTCCTTAAGCCAAATATGGAATAGACAAGAGCTACTCCTTGCTCAACGAAATGGACTCAACACCCCATATTAAATGCCTAAGAGTGTACCTGACTAGGAAGTATCTTAAAACCTATGGATTGCTATGTCTCCGAAAGAGAATCAAGCGTGTGTACAGGGGCATAAACGCAGCAGTGATAGGATTGGAGAGGTTCGGTGAGCAAATGAAGACCCTTTGAAGTCATATTGCATGGTACCCATTCCACGGGTCTCAACTCTCCAGGTTTAAGGTATTCTTCCTTCAGCTAAAACATGCATGTGGAACCCAGAGTATGATCAACCGTGTGATCGGGAGACGTGTTCCAATATGTCTCAGTTTTCGTCCCCTGGTACTCGGGTGCAACATTCCAGACGCTTTACTAACACTCTCCCGACTTGGAGAGTCAGCGCCTTTAACCTCCTGTTTGGCCCAGTTTGCAATTTCTGCGGAAGATGAACAGGGATAGGGAGAACCAATGAGAGACTAGCTGGAGGTGTCTGGACGGGCAAATTTAACTCTCATTTCCCACCAGGAAGAGGAATTAACCAAAGGCTCAGCGTGCCGTGCCGCAACCAGATTAGGGCCTGAAGCAATCCTGCGGTGTTGCGGCCAGCTCACGAGAAAGCGAGTTGAAGAAAGGAGCTCAGGGGCACTGTAATTCACAAACCTGCAGAGTTATAAATGATAGCTATCATCCAAAAATATACTGAAGTAAGGCTGCCAAGAGGACTTGAAAGCGGGGCAGAATTGCAGGAAACCGATTTCAGGAGGTAGACTGGAATTGCATTTAAAGCATAGGAAAAGAGGCAGAACGTCCACAATGATGCACTTGGCCAAAAAGGGCGTATGCGTTTTTTCCTGAATATATTCAGGAAAAAACGCATACGCTCTTTTTGGCCAACCAAGCAAGCTTGCAAAGGAAATCTGCACTACAATGAAGTCTCACTTCCCCCCGGTCAAAAGGGCCATCTGAAAAAAGTGTAAAATCTAGAAAGGCAGGACAGGCCATGGAGAACTGGGAGCCTTGATATGCTGATGGGTGGGATGTAAATTGCCAAGAGCCACTCGGGAGAATTGTATGGTGTTTCCTGAAACATCTAAAAAACAAAGCAACAGAGCCTAGGGCACTACCACTTATGGTCCTATAGCTTAGGGAAATTAAAATCAAAAAGATAGAGCCACCCAAAAGGTTGGGACGGCTCTGTTTACAAGAAACTCATTTACGGTACAAGTTCAATATCGCAGAAAGTGAAAAATGGATAAAGAAGTTGTGGTACTTACGTACAATGCAGTATCACTCAGCAATGAAATCTATGTCATCAGGCCCGTAGCAGCATAATGAGTGGATTCAGGTACGATGATTCTAACTGAAATAAGTCACACAGGAAAAGAAACATCATAAGATATCACTAATACACGGAATGTAACCTTGGCTACACAGGAACTGAATTCCAAAACAGAACAGTGTCTCAAATTTAGAAAACCAACTTATGCTTGCTTAAGGGGAAAGGTGAGTTGGGGAGCTGCATAAAACCAGAGATTGAAATGAGCACAGATAATGTTCCTTAAGCCAAATATGGAATAGACAAGAGCTACTCCTTGCTCAACGAAATGGACTCAACACCCCATATTAAATGCCTAAGAGTGTACCTGACTAGGAAGTATCTTAAAACCTATGGATTGCTATGTCTCTGAAAGAGAATCAAGTGTGTGTACAGGGGCATAAACGCAGCAGTGATAGGATTGGAGAGGTTCGGTGAGCAAATGAAGACCCTTTGAAGTCATATTGCATGGTACCCATTCCACGGGTCTCAACTCTCCAGGTTTAAGGTATTCTTCCTTCAGCTAAAACATGCATGTGGAACCCAGAGTATGATCAACCGTGTGATCGGGAGACGTGTTCCAATATGTCTCAGTTTTCGTCCCCTGGTACTCGGGTGCAACATTCCAGACGCTTTACTAACACTCTCCCGACTTGGAGAGTCAGTGCCTTTAACCTCCTGTTTGGCCCAGTTTGCAATTTCTGCGGAAGATGAACAGGAATAGGGAGAACCAATGACAGACTAGCTGGAGGTGTGTGGACGGGCAGATTTAACTCTCATTTCCCACCAGGAAGAGGAATTAACCAAAGGCTCAGCGTGCCGTGCCGGAACCAGATTAGGGCCTGAAGCCATCCTGCGGTGTTGCGGCCAGCTCACGAGAAAGCGAGTTGAAGAAAGGAGCTCAGGGGCACTGTAATTCACAAACCTGCAGAGTTATAAATGACAGCTATCGTCCAAAAATATACTGAAGTAAGGCTGCCAAGAGGACTTGAAAGCGGGGCAGAATTGCGGGAAACCGATTTCAGGAGGTAGACTGGAATTGCATTTAAAGCATAGGAAAAGAGGCAGAACGTCCACAATGATGCACTTGGCCAAAAAGGGCGTATGCGTTTTTTCCTGAATATATTCAGGAAAAAACGCATACGCCCTTTTTGGCCAACCAAGCAAGCTTGCAAAGGAAATCTGCACTACAATGAAGTCTCACTTCCCCCCGGTCAAAAGGGCCATCTGAAAAAAGTGTAAAATCCAGAAAGGCAGGACAGGCCATGGAGAACTGGGAGCCTTGTTATGCTGATGGGCGGGATGTAAATTGCCAACAGCCACTCGGGAGAAGTGTATGGTGTTTCCTGAAACATCTAAAAAACAAAGCAACAGAGCCTAGGGCACTTCCACTTATGGTCCTATAGCTTAGGGAAATTAAAATCAAAAGACACAGCCACCCCAAAGGTTGGGACGGCTCTGTTTACAAGAACCTGGTTTACGGTACAAGTTCAATATCGCAGAAAGTGAAAAATGGATAAAGAAGTTGTGGTACTTACGTACAATGCAGTATCACTCAGCAATGAAATCTATGTCATCAGGCCCGTAGCAGCATAATGAGTGGATTCAGGTACGATGATTCTAACTGAAATAAGTCACACAGGAAAAGAAACATCATAAGATATCACTAATACACGGAATGTAAACTTGGCTACACAGGAACTGAATTACAAAACAGAACAGGGTCTCAAATTTAGAAAACCAACTTATGCTTGCTTAAGGGGAAAGGTGAGTTGGGGTGCTGCATAAAACCAGAGATTGAAATGAGCACAGATAAAGTTCCTTAAGCCAAATATGGAATAGACAAGAGCTACTCCTTGCTCAACGAAATGGACTCAACACCCCATATTAAATGCCTAAGAGTGTACCTGACTAGGAAGTATCTTAAAACCTATGGATTGCTATGTCTCTGAAAGAGAATCAAGTGTGTGTACAGGGGCATAAACGCAGCAGTGATAGGATTGGAGAGGTTCGGTGAGCAAATGAAGACCCTTTGAAGTCATATTGCATGGTACCCATTCCACGGGTCTCAACTCTCCAGGTTTAAGGTATTCTTCCTTCAGCTAAAACATGCATGTGGAACCCAGAGTGTGATCAACCGTGTGATCGGGAGACGTGTTACAATATGTCTCAGTTTTCGTCCCCTGGTACTCGGGTGCAACATTCCAGACGCTTTACTAACACTCTCCCGACTTGGAGAGTCAGTGCCTTTAACCTCCTGTTTGGCCCAGTTTGCAATTTCTGCGGAAGATGAACAGGAATAGGCAGAACCAATGACAGACTAGCTGGAGGTGTCTGGACGGGCAAATTTAACTCTCATTTCCCACCAGGAAGAGGAATTAACCAAAGGCTCAGCGTGCCGTGCCGGAACCAGATTAGGGCCTGAAGCCATCCTGCGGTGTTGCGGCCAGCTCACGAGAAAGCGAGTTGAAGAAAGGAGCTCAGGGGCACTGTAATTCACAAACCTGCAGAGTTATAAATGACAGCTATCGTCCAAAAATATACTGAAGTAAGGCTGCCAAGAGGACTTGAAAGCGGGGCAGAATTGCAGGAAACCGATTTCAGGAGGTAGACTGGAATTGCATTTAAAGCATAGGAAAAGAGGCAGAACGTCCACAATGATGCACTTGGCCAAAAAGGGCGTATGCGTTTTTTCCTGAATATATTCAGGAAAAAACGCATACGCCCTTTTTGGCCAACCAAGCAAGGTTGCAAAGGAAATCTGCACTACAGTGAAGTCTCACTTCCCCCCGGTCAAAAGGGCCATCTGAAAAAAGTGTAAAATCCAGAAAGGCAGGACAGGCCATGGAGAACTGGGAGCCTTGTTATGCTGATGGGCGGGATGTAAATTGCCAACAGCCACTCGGGAGAAGTGTATGGTGTTTCCTGAAACATCTAAAAAACAAAGCAACAGAGCCTAGGGCACTTCCACTTATGGTCCTATAGCTTAGGGAAATTAAAATCAAAAGACACAGCCACCCCAAAGGTTGGGACGGCTCTGTTTACAAGAACCTGGTTTACGGTACAAGTTCAATATCGTAGAAAGTGAAAAATGGATAAAGAAGTTGTGGTACTTACGTACAATGCAGTATCACTCAGCAATGAAATCTATGTCATCAGGCCCGTAGCAGCATAATGAGTGGATTCAGGTATGATGATTCTAACTGAAATGAGTCACACAGGAAAAGAAACATCATAAGATATCACTAATACACGGAATGTAAACTTGGCTACACAGGAACTGAATTCCAAAACAGAACAGGGTCTCAAATTTAGAAAACCAACTTATGCTTGCTTAAGGGGAAAGGTGAGTTGGGGTGCTGCATAAAACCAGAGATTGAAATGAGCACAGATAAAGTTCCTTAAGCCAAATATGGAATAGACAAGAGCTACTCCTTGCTCAACGAAATGGACTCAACACCCCATATTAAATGCCTAAGAGTGTACCTGACTAGGAAGTATCTTAAAACCTATGGATTGCTATGTCTCTGAAAGAGAATCAAGTGTGTGTACAGGGGCATAAACGCAGCAGTGATAGGATTGGAGAGGTTCGGTGAGCAAATGAAGACCCTTTGAAGTCATATTGCATGGTACCCATTCCACGGGTCTCAACTCTCCAGGTTTAAGGGATTCTTCCTTCAGCTAAAACATGCATGTGGAACCCAGAGTATGATCAACCGTGTGATCGGGAGACGTGTTCCAATATGTCTCAGTTTTCGTCCCCTGGTACTCGGGTGCAACATTCCAGACGCTTTACTAACACTCTCCCGACTTGGAGAGTCAGTGCCTTTAACCTCCTGTTTGGCCCAGTTTGCAATTTCTGCGGAAGATGAACAGGAATAGGGAGAACCAATGACAGACTAGCTGGAGGTGTCTGGACGGGCAAATTTAACTCTCATTTCCCACCAGGAAGAGGAATTAACCAAAGGCTCAGCGTGCCGTGCCGGAACCAGATTAGGGCCTGAAGCCATCCTGCGGTGTTGCGGCCAGCTCACGAGAAAGCGAGTTGAAGAAAGGAGCTCAGGGGCACTGTAATTCACAAACCTGCAGAGTTATAAATGACAGCTATCGTCCAAAAATATACTGAAGTAAGGCTGCCAAGAGGACTTGAAAGCGGGGCAGAATTGCGGGAAACCGATTTCAGGAGGTAGACTGGAATTGCATTTAAAGCATAGGAAAAGAGGCAGAACGTCCACAATGATGCACTTGGCCAAAAAGGGCGTATGCGTTTTTTCCTGAATATATTCAGGAAAAAACGCATACGCCCTTTTTGGCCAACCAAGCAAGCTTGCAAAGGAAATCTGCACTACAATGAAGTCTCACTTCCCCCCGGTCAAAAGGGCCATCTGAAAAAAGTGTAAAATCCAGAAAGGCAGGACAGGCCATGGAGAACTGGGAGCCTTGTTATGCTGATGGGCGGGATGTAAATTGCCAACAGCCACTCGGGAGAAGTGTATGGTGTTTCCTGAAACATCTAAAAAACAAAGCAACAGAGCCTAGGGCACTTCCACTTATGGTCCTATAGCTTAGGGAAATTAAAATCAAAAGACACAGCCACCCCAAAGGTTGGGACGGCTCTGTTTACAAGAACCTGGTTTACGGTACAAGTTCAATATCGCAGAAAGTGAAAAATGGATAAAGAAGTTGTGGTACTTACGTACAATGCAGTATCACTCAGCAATGAAATCTATGTCATCAGGCCCGTAGCAGCATAATGAGTGGATTCAGGTACGATGATTCTAACTGAAATAAGTCACACAGGAAAAGAAACATCATAAGATATCACTAATACACGGAATGTAAACTTGGCTACACAGGAACTGAATTACAAAACAGAACAGGGTCTCAAATTTAGAAAACCAACTTATGCTTGCTTAAGGGGAAAGGTGAGTTGGGGTGCTGCATAAAACCAGAGATTGAAATGAGCACAGATAAAGTTCCTTAAGCCAAATATGGAATAGACAAGAGCTACTCCTTGCTCAACGAAATGGACTCAACACCCCATATTAAATGCCTAAGAGTGTACCTGACTAGGAAGTATCTTAAAACCTATGGATTGCTATGTCTCTGAAAGAGAATCAAGTGTGTGTACAGGGGCATAAACGCAGCAGTGATAGGATTGGAGAGGTTCGGTGAGCAAATGAAGACCCTTTGAAGTCATATTGCATGGTACCCATTCCACGGGTCTCAACTCTCCAGGTTTAAGGTATTCTTCCTTCAGCTAAAACATGCATGTGGAACCCAGAGTATGATCAACCGTGTGATCGGGAGACGTGTTCCAATATGTCTCAGTTTTCGTCCCCTGGTACTCGGGTGCAACATTCCAGACGCTTTACTAACACTCTCCCGACTTGGAGAGTCAGCGCCTTTAACCTCCTGTTTGGCCCAGTTTGCAATTTCTGCGGAAGATGTACAGGAATAGGGAGAACCAATGAGAGACTAGCTGGAGGTGTCTGGACGGGCAAATTTAACTCTCATTTCCCACCAGGAAGAGGAATTAACCAAAGGCTCAGCGTGCCGTGCCGGAACCAGATTAGGGCCTGAAGCCATCCTGCGGGGTTGCGGCCAGCTCACGAGAAAGCGAGTTGAAGAAAGGAGCTCAGGGGCACTGTAATTCACAAACCTGCAGAGTTATAAATGACAGCTATCGTCCAAAAATATACTGAAGTAAGGCTGCCAAGAGGACTTGAAAGCGGGGCAGAATTGCAGGAAACCGATTTCAGGAGGTAGACTGGAATTGCATTTAAAGCATAGGAAAAGAGGCAGAACGTCCACAATGATGCACTTGGCCAAAAAGGGCGTATGCGTTTTTTCCTGAATATATTCAGGAAAAAACGCATACGCCCTTTTTGGCCAACCAAGCAAGCTTGCAAAGGAAATCTGCACTACAATGAAGTCTCACTTCCCCCCGGTCTAAAGGGCCATCTGAAAAAAGTGTAAAATCCAGAAAGGCAGGACAGGCCATGGAGAACTGGGAGCCTTGTTATGCTGATGGGCGGGATGTAAATTGCCAACAGCCACTCCGGAGAAGTGTATGGTGTTTCCTGAAACAGCTAAAAAACAAAGCAACAGAGCCTAGGGCACTTCCACTTATGGTCCTATAGCTTAGGGAAATTAAAATCAAAAAGACACAGCCACCCCAAAGGTTGGGACGGCTCTGTTTACAAGAACCTGGTTTACGGTACAAGTTCAATATCGCAGAAAGTGAAAAATGGATAAAGAAGTTGTGGTACTTACGTACAATGCAGTATCACTCAGCAATGAAATCTATGTCATCAGGCCCGTAGCAGCATAATGAGTGGATTCAGGTATGATGATTCTAACTGAAATAAGTCACACAGGAAAAGAAACATCATAAGATATCACTAATACACGGAATGTAAACTTGGCTACACAGGAACTGAATTACAAAACAGAACAGGGTCTCAAATTTAGAAACCCAACTTATGCTTGCTTAAGGGGAAAGGTGAGTTGGGGTGCTGCATAAAACCAGAGATTGAAATGAGCACAGATAAAGTTCCTTAAGCCAAATATGGAATAGACAAGAGCTACTCCTTGCTCAACGAAATGGACTCAACACCCCATATTAAATGCCTAAGAGTGTACCTGACTAGGAAGTATCTTAAAATCTATGGATTGCTATGTCTCTGGAAGAGAATCAAGTGTGTGTACAGGGGCATAAACGCAGCAGTGATAGGATTGGAGAGGTTCGGTGAGCAAATGAAGACCCTTTGAAGTCATATTGCATGGTACCCATTCCACGGGTCTCAACTCTCCAGGTTTAAGGTATTCTTCCTTCAGCTAAAACATGCATGTGGAACCCAGAGTGTGATCAACCGTGTGATCGGGAGACGTGTTACAATATGTCTCAGTTTTCGTCCCCTGGTACTCGGGTGCAACATTCCAGACGCTTTACTAACACTCTCCCGACTTGGAGAGTCAGTGCCTTTAACCTCCTGTTTGGCCCAGTTTGCAATTTCTGCGGAAGATGAACAGGAATAGGCAGAACCAATGACAGACTAGCTGGAGGTGTCTGGACGGGCAAATTTAACTCTCATTTCCCACCAGGAAGAGGAATTAACCAAAGGCTCAGCGTGCCGTGCCGGAACCAGATTAGGGCCTGAAGCCATCCTGCGGTGTTGCGGCCAGCTCACGAGAAAGCGAGTTGAAGAAAGGAGCTCAGGGGCACTGTAATTCACAAACCTGCAGAGTTATAAATGACAGCTATCGTCCAAAAATATACTGAAGTAAGGCTGCCAAGAGGACTTGAAAGCGGGGCAGAATTGCAGGAAACCGATTTCAGGAGGTAGACTGGAATTGCATTTAAAGCATAGGAAAAGAGGCAGAACGTCCACAATGATGCACTTGGCCAAAAAGGGCGTATGCGTTTTTTCCTGAATATATTCAGGAAAAAACGCATACGCCCTTTTTGGCCAACCAAGCAAGGTTGCAAAGGAAATCTGCACTACAGTGAAGTCTCACTTCCCCCCGGTCAAAAGGGCCATCTGAAAAAAGTGTAAAATCCAGAAAGGCAGGACAGGCCATGGAGAACTGGGAGCCTTGTTATGCTGATGGGCGGGATGTAAATTGCCAACAGCCACTCGGGAGAAGTGTATGGTGTTTCCTGAAACATCTAAAAAACAAAGCAACAGAGCCTAGGGCACTTCCACTTATGGTCCTATAGCTTAGGGAAATTAAAATCAAAAGACACAGCCACCCCAAAGGTTGGGACGGCTCTGTTTACAAGAACCTGGTTTACGGTACAAGTTCAATATCGTAGAAAGTGAAAAATGGATAAAGAAGTTGTGGTACTTACGTACAATGCAGTATCACTCAGCAATGAAATCTATGTCATCAGGCCCGTAGCAGCATAATGAGTGGATTCAGGTATGATGATTCTAACTGAAATGAGTCACACAGGAAAAGAAACATCATAAGATATCACTAATACACGGAATGTAAACTTGGCTACACAGGAACTGAATTCCAAAACAGAACAGGGTCTCAAATTTAGAAAACCAACTTATGCTTGCTTAAGGGGAAAGGTGAGTTGGGGTGCTGCATAAAACCAGAGATTGAAATGAGCACAGATAAAGTTCCTTAAGCCAAATATGGAATAGACAAGAGCTACTCCTTGCTCAACGAAATGGACTCAACACCCCATATTAAATGCCTAAGAGTGTACCTGACTAGGAAGTATCTTAAAACCTATGGATTGCTATGTCTCTGAAAGAGAATCAAGTGTGTGTACAGGGGCATAAACGCAGCAGTGATAGGATTGGAGAGGTTCGGTGAGCAAATGAAGACCCTTTGAAGTCATATTGCATGGTACCCATTCCACGGGTCTCAACTCTCCAGGTTTAAGGGATTCTTCCTTCAGCTAAAACATGCATGTGGAACCCAGAGTATGATCAACCGTGTGATCGGGAGACGTGTTCCAATATGTCTCAGTTTTCGTCCCCTGGTACTCGGGTGCAACATTCCAGACGCTTTACTAACACTCTCCCGACTTGGAGAGTCAGTGCCTTTAACCTCCTGTTTGGCCCAGTTTGCAATTTCTGCGGAAGATGAACAGGAATAGGGAGAACCAATGACAGACTAGCTGGAGGTGTCTGGACGGGCAAATTTAACTCTCATTTCCCACCAGGAAGAGGAATTAACCAAAGGCTCAGCGTGCCGTGCCGGAACCAGATTAGGGCCTGAAGCCATCCTGCGGTGTTGCGGCCAGCTCACGAGAAAGCGAGTTGAAGAAAGGAGCTCAGGGGCACTGTAATTCACAAACCTGCAGAGTTATAAATGACAGCTATCGTCCAAAAATATACTGAAGTAAGGCTGCCAAGAGGACTTGAAAGCGGGGCAGAATTGCAGGAAACCGATTTCAGGAGGTAGACTGGAATTGCATTTAAAGCATAGGAAAAGAGGCAGAACGTCCACAATGATGCACTTGGCCAAAAAGGGCGTATGCGTTTTTTCCTGAATATATTCAGGAAAAAACGCATACGCCCTTTTTGGCCAACCAAGCAAGCTTGCAAAGGAAATCTGCACTACAATGAAGTCTCACTTCCCCCCGGTCAAAAGGGCCATCTGAAAAAAGTGTAAAATCCAGAAAGGCAGGACAGGCCATGGAGAACTGGGAGCCTTGTTATGCTGATGGGCGGGATGTAAATTGCCAACAGCCACTCGGGAGAAGTGTATGGTGTTTCCTGAAACATCTAAAAAACAAAGCAACAGAGCCTAGGGCACTTCCACTTATGGTCCTATAGCTTAGGGAAATTAAAATCAAAAGACACAGCCACCCCAAAGGTTGGGACGGCTCTGTTTACAAGAACCTGGTTTACGGTACAAGTTCAATATCGCAGAAAGTGAAAAATGGATAAAGAAGTTGTGGTACTTACGTACAATGCAGTATCACTCAGCAATGAAATCTATGTCATCAGGCCCGTAGCAGCATAATGAGTGGATTCAGGTACGATGATTCTAACTGAAATAAGTCACACAGGAAAAGAAACATCATAAGATATCACTAATACACGGAATGTAACCTTGGCTACACAGGAACTGAATTACAAAACAGAACAGGGTCTCAAATTTAGAAAACCAACTTATGCTTGCTTAAGGGGAAAGGTGAGTTGGGGTGCTGCATAAAACCAGAGATTGAAATGAGCACAGATAAAGTTCCTTAAGCCAAATATGGAATAGACAAGAGCTACTCCTTGCTCAACGAAATGGACTCAACACCCCATATTAAATGCCTAAGAGTGTACCTGACTAGGAAGTATCTTAAAACCTATGGATTGCTATGTCTCTGAAAGAGAATCAAGTGTGTGTACAGGGGCATAAACGCAGCAGTGATAGGATTGGAGAGGTTCGGTGAGCAAATGAAGACCCTTTGAAGTCATATTGCATGGTACCCATTCCACGGGTCTCAACTCTCCAGGTTTAAGGTATTCTTCCTTCAGCTAAAACATGCATGTGGAACCCAGAGTATGATCAACCGTGTGATCGGGAGACGTGTTCCAATATGTCTCAGTTTTCGTCCCCTGGTACTCGGGTGCAACATTCCAGACGCTTTACTAACACTCTCCCGACTTGGAGAGTCAGCGCCTTTAACCTCCTGTTTGGCCCAGTTTGCAATTTCTGCGGAAGATGTACAGGAATAGGGAGAACCAATGAGAGACTAGCTGGAGGTGTCTGGACGGGCAAATTTAACTCTCATTTCCCACCAGGAAGAGGAATTAACCAAAGGCTCAGCGTGCCGTGCCGGAACCAGATTAGGGCCTGAAGCCATCCTGCGGGGTTGCGGCCAGCTCACGAGAAAGCGAGTTGAAGAAAGGAGCTCAGGGGCACTGTAATTCACAAACCTGCAGAGTTATAAATGACAGCTATCGTCCAAAAATATACTGAAGTAAGGCTGCCAAGAGGACTTGAAAGCGGGGCAGAATTGCAGGAAACCGATTTCAGGAGGTAGACTGGAATTGCATTTAAAGCATAGGAAAAGAGGCAGAACGTCCACAATGATGCACTTGGCCAAAAAGGGCGTATGCGTTTTTTCCTGAATATATTCAGGAAAAAACGCATATGCCCTTTTTGGCCAACCAAGCAAGCTTGCAAAGGAAATCTGCACTACAATGAAGTCTCACTTCCCCCCGGTCTAAAGGGCCATCTGAAAAAAGTGTAAAATCCAGAAAGGCAGGACAGGCCATGGAGAACTGGGAGCCTTGTTATGCTGATGGGCGGGATGTAAATTGCCAACAGCCACTCCGGAGAAGTGTATGGTGTTTCCTGAAACAGCTAAAAAACAAAGCAACAGAGCCTAGGGCACTTCCACTTATGGTCCTATAGCTTAGGGAAATTAAAATCAAAAAGACACAGCCATCCCAAAGGTTGGGACGGCTCTGTTTACAAGAACCTGGTTTACGGTACAAGTTCAATATCGCAGAAAGTGAAAAATGGATAAAGAAGTTGTGGTACTTACGTACAATGCAGTATCACTCAGCAATGAAATCTATGTCATCAGGCCCGTAGCAGCATAATGAGTGGATTCAGGTATGATGATTCTAACTGAAATAAGTCACACAGGAAAAGAAACATCATAAGATATCACTAATACACGGAATGTAAACTTGGCTACACAGGAACTGAATTACAAAACAGAACAGGGTCTCAAATTTAGAAACACAACTTATGCTTGCTTAAGGGGAAAGGTGAGTTGGGGTGCTGCATAAAACCAGAGATTGAAATGAGCACAGATAAAGTTCCTTAAGCCAAATATGGAATAGACAAGAGCTACTCCTTGCTCAACGAAATGGACTCAACACCCCATATTAAATGCCTAAGAGTGTACCTGACTAGGAAGTATCTTAAAACCTATGGATTGCTATGTCTCTGGAAGAGAATCAAGTGTGTGTACAGGGGCATAAACGCAGCAGTGATAGGATTGGAGAGGTTCGGTGAGCAAATGAAGACCCTTTGAAGTCATATTGCATGGTACCCATTCCACGGGTCTCAACTCTCCAGGTTTAAGGTATTCTTCCTTCAGCTAAAACATGCATGTGGAACCCAGAGTGTGATCAACCGTGTGATCGGGAGACGTGTTCCAATATGTCTCAGTTTTCGTCCCCTGGTACTCGGGTGCAACATTCCAGACGCTTTACTAACACTCTCCCGACTTGGAGAGTCAGTGCCTTTAACCTCCTGTTTGGCCCAGTTTGCAATTTCTGCGGAAGATGAACAGGAATAGGCAGAACCAATGACAGACTAGCTGGAGGTGTCTGGACGGGCAAATTTAACTCTCATTTCCCACCAGGAAGAGGAATTAACCAAAGGCTCAGCGTGCCGTGCCGGAAGCAGATTAGGGCCTGAAGCCATCCTGCGGTGTTGCGGCCAGCTCACGAGAAAGCGAGTTGAAGAAAGGAGCTCAGGGGCACTGTAATTCACAAACCTGCAGAGTTATAAATGACAGCTATCGTCCAAAAATATACTGAAGTAAGGCTGCCAAGAGGACTTGAAAGCGGGGCAGAATTGCAGGAAACCGATTTCAGGAGGTAGACTGGAATTGCATTTAAAGCATAGGAAAAGAGGCAGAACGTCCACAATGATGCACTTGGCCAAAAAGGGCGTATGCGTTTTTTCCTGAATATATTCAGGAAAAAACGCATACGCCCTTTTTGGCCAACCAAGCAAGCTTGCAAAGGAAATCTGCACTACAGTGAAGTCTCACTTCCCCCCGGTCAAAAGGGCCATCTGAAAAAAGTGTAAAATCCAGAAAGGCAGGACAGGCCATGGAGAACTGGGAGCCTTGTTATGCTGATGGGCGGGATGTAAATTGCCAACAGCCACTCGGGAGAAGTGTATGGTGTTTCCTGAAACATCTAAAAAACAAAGCAACAGAGCCTAGGGCACTTCCACTTATGGTCCTATAGCTTAGGGAAATTAAAATCAAAAAGACACAGCCACCCCAAAGGTTGGGACGGCTCTGTTTACAAGAACCTGGTTTACGGTACAAGTTCAATATCGCAGAAAGTGAAAAATGGATAAAGAAGTTGTGGTACTTACGTACAATGCAGTATCACTCAGCAATGAAATCTATGTCATCAGGCCCGTAGCAGCATAATGAGTGGATTCAGGTATGATGATTCTAACTGAAATAAGTCACACAGGAAAAGAAACATCATAAGATATCACTAATACACGGAATGTAACCTTGGCTACACAGGAACTGAATTACAAAACAGAACAGGGTCTCAAATTTAGAAAACCAACTTATGCTTGCTTAAGGGGAAAGGTGAGTTGGGGTGCTGCATAAAACCAGAGATTGAAATGAGCACAGATAAAGTTCCTTAAGCCAAATATGGAATAGACAAGAGCTACTCCTTGCTCAACGAAATGGACTCAACACCCCATATTAAATGCCTAAGAGTGTACCTGACTAGGAAGTATCTTAAAACCTATGGATTGCTATGTCTCTGGAAGAGAATCAAGTGTGTGTACAGGGGCATAAACGCAGCAGTGATAGGATTGGAGAGGTTCGGTGAGCAAATGAAGACCCTTTGAAGTCATATTGCATGGTACCCATTCCACGGGTCTCAACTCTCCAGGTTTAAGGTATTCTTCCTTCAGCTAAAACATGCATGATGAACCCAGAGTATGATCAACCGTGTGATCGGGAGACGTGTTCCAATATGTCTCAGTTTTCGTCCCCTGGTACTCGGGTGCAACATTCCAGACGCTTTACTAACACTCTCCCGACTTGGAGAGTCAGTGCCTTTAACCTCCTCTTTGGCCCAGTTTGCAATTTCTGCGGAAGATGAACAGGGATAGGGAGAACCAATGAGAGACTAGCTGGAGGTGTCTGGACGGGCAAATTTAACTCTCATTTCCAACCAGGAAGAGGAATTAACCAAAGGCTCAGCGTGCCGTGCCGGAACCACATTAGGGCCTGAAGCCATCCTGCGGTGTTGCGGCCAGCTCACGAGAAAGCGAGTTGAAGAAAGGAGCTCAGGGGCACTGTAATTCACAAACCTGCAGAGTTATAAATGACAGCTATCGTCCAAAAATATACTGAAGTAAGGCTGCCAAGAGGACTTGAAAGCGGGGCAGAATTGCAGGAAACCGATTTCAGGAGGTAGACTGGAATTGCATTTAAAGCATAGGAAAAGAGGCAGAACGTCCACAATGATGCACTTGGCCAAAAAGGGCGTATGCGTTTTTTCCTGAATATATTCAGGAAAAAACGCATACGCCCTTTTTGGCCAACCAAGCAAGCTTGCAAAGGAAATCTGCACTACAATGAAGTCTCACTTCCCCCCGGTCAAAAGGGCCATCTGAAAAAAGTGTAAAATCCAGAAAGGCAGGACAGGCCATGGAGAACTGGGAGCCTTGTTATGCTGATGGGCGGGATGTCAATTGCCAACAGCCACTCGGGAGAAGTGTATGGTGTTTCCTGAAACATCTAAAAAACAAAGCAACAGAGCCTAGTGCACTTCCACTTATGGTCCTATAGCTTAGGGAAATTAAAATCAAAAGACACAGCCACCCCAAAGGTTGGGACGGCTCTGTTTACAAGAACCTGGTTTACGGTACAAGTTCAATATCGCAGAAAGTGAAAAATGGATAAAGAAGTTGTGGTACTTACGTACAATGCAGTATCACTCAGCAATGAAATCTATGTCATCAGGCCCGTAGCAGCATAATGAGTGGATTCAGGTACGATGATTCTAACTGAAATAAGTCACACAGAAAAAGAAACATCATAAGATATCACTAATACACGGAATGTAACCTTGGCTACACAGGAACTGAATTACAAAACAGAACAGGGTCTCAAATTTAGAAAACCAACTTATGCTTGCTTAAGGGGAAAGGTGAGTTGGGGTGCTGCATAAAACCAGAGATTGAAATGAGCACAGATAAAGTTCCTTAAGCCAAATATGGAATAGACAAGAGCTACTCCTTGCTCAACGAAATGGACTCAACACCCCATATTAAATGCCTAAGAGTGTACCTGACTAGGAAGTATCTTAAAACCTATGGATTGCTATGTCTCTGAAAGAGAATCAAGTGTGTGTACAGGGGCATAAACGCAGCAGTGATAGGATTGGAGAGGTTCGGTGAGCAAATGAAGACCCTTTGAAGTCATATTGCATGGTACCCATTCCACGGGTCTCAACTCTCCAGGTTTAAGGTATTCTTCCTTCAGCTAAAACATGCATGTGGAACCCAGAGTATGATCAACCGTGTGATCGGGAGACGTGTTCCAATATGTCTCAGTTTTCGTCCCCTGGTACTCGGGTGCAACATTCCAGACGCTTTACTAACACTCTCCCGACTTGGAGAGTCAGTGCCTTTAACCTCCTGTTTGGCCCAGTTTGCAATTTCTGCGGAAGATGAACAGGAATAGGGAGAACCAATGACAGACTAGCTGGAGGTGTCTGGACGGGCAAATTTAACTCTCATTTCCCACCAGGAAGAGGAATTAACCAAAGGCTCAGCGTGCCGTGCCGGAACCAGATTAGGGCCTGAAGCCATCCTGCGGGGTTGCGGCCAGCTCACGAGAAAGCGAGTTGAAGAAAGGAGCTCAGGGGCACTGTAATTCACAAACCTGCAGAGTTATAAATGACAGCTATCGTCCAAAAATATACTGAAGTAAGGCTGCCAAGAGGACTTGAAAGCGGGGCAGAATTGCAGGAAACCGATTTCAGGAGGTAGACTGGAATTGCATTTAAAGCATAGGAAAAGAGGCAGAACGTCCACAATGATGCACTTGGCCAAAAAGGGCGTATGCGTTTTTTCCTGAATATATTCAGGAAAAAACGCATACGCCCTTTTTGGCCAACCAAGCAAGCTTGCAAAGGAAATCTGCACTACAATGAAGTCTCACTTCCCCCCGGTCAAAAGGGCCATCTGAAAAAAGTGTAAAATCCAGAAAGGCAGGACAGGCCATGGAGAACTGGGAGCCTTGTTATGCTGATGGGCGGGATGTAAATTGCCAACAGCCACTCCGGAGAAGTGTATGGTGTTTCCTGAAACAGCTAAAAAACAAAGCAACAGAGCCTAGGGCACTTCCACTTATGGTCCTATAGCTTAGGGAAATTAAAATCAAAAAGACACAGCCACCCCAAAGGTTGGGACGGCTCTGTTTACAAGAACCTGGTTTACGGTACAAGTTCAATATCGCAGAAAGTGAAAAATGGATAAAGAAGTTGTGGTACTTACGTACAATGCAGTATCACTCAGCAATGAAATCTATGTCATCAGGCCCGTAGCAGCATAATGAGTGGATTCAGGTACGATGATTCTAACTGAAATAAGTCACACAGGAAAAGAAACATCATAAGATATCACTAATACACGGAATGTAAACTTGGCTACACAGGAACTGAATTACAAAACAGAACAGGGTCTCAAATTTAGAAAACCAACTTATGCTTGCTTAAGGGGAAAGGTGAGTTGGGGTGCTGCATAAAACCAGAGATTGAAATGAGCACAGATAAAGTTCCTTAAGCCAAATATGGAATAGACAAGAGCTACTCCTTGCTCAACGAAATGGACTCAACTCCCCATATTAAATGCCTAAGAGTGTACCTGACTAGGAAGTATCTTAAAACCTATGGATTGCTATGTCTCTGAAAGAGAATCAAGTGTGTGTACAGGGGCATAAACGCAGCAGTGATAGGATTGGAGAGGTTCGGTGAGCAAATGAAGACCCTTTGAAGTCATATTGCATGGTACCCATTCCACGGGTCTCAACTCTCCAGGTTTAAGGTATTCTTCCTTCAGCTAAAACATGCATGTGGAACCCAGAGTATGATCAACCGTGTGATCGGGAGACGTGTTCCGATATGTCTCAGTTTTCGTCCCCTGGTACTCGGGTGCAACATTCCAGACGCTTTACTAACACTCTCCCGACTTGGAGAGTCAGTGCCTTTAACCTCCTGTTTGGCCCAGTTTGCAATTTCTGCGGAAGATGAACAGGAATAGGGAGAACCAATGAGAGACTAGCTGGAGGTGTCTGGACGGGCAAATTTAACTCTCATTTCCCACCAGGAAGAGGAATTAACCAAAGGCTCAGCGTGCCGAGCCGGAACCAGATTAGGGCCTGAAGCCATCCTGCGGTGTTGCGGCCAGCTCACGAGAAAGCGAGTTGAAGAAAGGAGCTCAGGGGCACTGTAATTCACAAACCTGCAGAGTTATAAATGACAGCTATCGTCCAAAAATATACTGAAGTAAGACTGCCAAGAGGACTTGAAAGCGGGGCAGAATTGCAGGAAACCGATTTCAGGAGGTAGACTGGAATTGCATTTAAAGCATAGGAAAAGAGGCAGAACGTCCACAATGATGCACTTGGCCAAAAAGGGCGTATGCGTTTTTTCCTGAATATATTCAGGAAAAAACGCATACGCCCTTTTTGGCCAACCAAGCAAGCTTGCAAAGGAAATCTGCACTACAATGAAGTCTCACTTCCCCCCGGTCAAAAGGGCCATCTGAAAAAAGTGTAAAATCCAGAAAGGCAGGACAGGCCATGGAGAACTGGGAGCCTTGTTATGCTGATGGGCGGGATGTCAATTGCCAACAGCCACTCGGGAGAAGTGTATGGTGTTTCCTGAAACATCTAAAAAACAAAGCAACAGAGCCTAGGGCACTTCCACTTATGGTCCTATAGCTTAGGGAAATTAAAATCAAAAGACACAGCCACCCCAAAGGTTGGGACGGCTCTGTTTACAAGAACCTGGTTTACGGTACAAGTTCAATATCGCAGAAAGTGAAAAATGGATAAAGAAGTTGTGGTACTTACGTACAACGCAGTATCACTCAGCAATGAAATCTATGTCATCAGGCCCGTAGCAGCATAATGAGTGGATTCAGGTATGATGATTCTAACTGAAATAAGTCACACAGGAAAAGAAACATCATAAGATATCACTAATACACGGAATGTAACCTTGGCTACACAGGAACTGAATTACAAAACAGAACAGGGTCTCAAATTTAGAAAACCAACTTATGCTTGCTTAAGGGGAAAGGTGAGTTGGGGTGCTGCATAAAACCAGAGATTGAAATGAGCACAGATAAAGTTCCTTAAGCCAAATATGGAATAGACAAGAGCTACTCCTTGCTCAACGAAATGGACTCAACACCCCATATTAAATGCCTAAGAGTGTACCTGACTAGGAAGTATCTTAAAACCTATGGATTGCTATGTCTCTGAAAGAGAATCAAGTGTGTGTACAGGGGCATAAACGCAGCAGTGATAGGACTGGAGAGGTTCGGTGAGCAAATGAAGAGCCTTTGAAGTCATATTGCATGGTACCCATTCCACGGGTCTCAACTCTCCAGGTTTAAGGTATTCTTCCTTCAGCTAAAACATGCATGTGGAACCCAGAGTATGATCAACCGTGTGATCGGGAGACGTGTTCCAATATGTCTCAGTTTTCGTCCCCTGGTACTCGGGTGCAACATTCCAGACGCTTTACTAACACTCTCCCGACTTGGAGAGTCAGTGCCTTTAACCTCCTGTTTGGCCCAGTTTGCAATTTCTGCGGAAGATGAACAGGGATAGGGAGAACCAATGAGAGATTAGCTGGAGGTGTCTGGACGGGCAAATTTAACTCTCATTTCCCACCAGGAAGAGGAATTAACCAAAGGCTCAGCGTGCCATGCCGCAACCAGATTAGGGCCTGAAGCCATCCTGCGGTGTTGCGGCCAGCTCCCGAGAAAGCGAGTTGAAGAAAGGAGCTCAGGGGCACTGTAATTCACAAACCTGCAGAGTTATAAATGACAGCTATCGTCCAAAAATATACTGAAGTAAGGCTGCCAAGAGGACTTGAAAGCGGGGCAGAATTGCAGGAAACCGATTTCAGGAGGTAGACTGGAATTGCATTGAAAGCATAGGAAAAGAGGCAGAACGTCCACAATGATGCACTTGGCCAAAAAGGGCGTATGCGTTTTTTCCTGAATATATTCAGGAAAAAACGCATACGCCCTTTTTGGCCAACCAAGCAAGCTTGCAAAGGAAATCTGCACTACAATGAAGTCTCACTTCCCCCCGGTCAAAAGGGCCATCTGAAAAAAGTGTAAAATCCAGAAAGGCAGGACAGGCCATGGAGAACTGGGAGCCTTGTTATGCTGATGGGCGGGATGTAAATAGCCAACAGCCACTCGGGAGAAGTGTATGGTGTTTCCTGAAACATCTAAAAAACAAAGCAACAGAGCCTAGGGCACTTCCACTTATGGTCCTATAGCTTAGGGAAATTAAAATCAAAAGACACAGCCACCCCAAAGGTTGGGACGGCTCTGTTTACAAGAACCTGGTTTACGGTACAAGTTCAATATCGCAGAAAGTGAAAAATGGATAAAGAAGTTGTGGTACTTACGTACAATGCAGTATCACTCAGCAATGAAATCTATGTCATCAGGCCCGTAGCAGCATAATGAGTGGATTCAGGTATGATGATTCTAACTGAAATAAGTCACACAGGAAAAGAAACATCATAAGATATCACTAATACACGGAATGTAACCTTGGCTACACAGGAACTGAATTACAAAACAGAACAGGGTCTCAAATTTAGAAAACCAACTTATGCTTGCTTAAGGGGAAAGGTGAGTTGGGGTGCTGCATAAAACCAGAGATTGAAATGAGCACAGATAAAGTTCCTTAAGCCAAATATGGAATAGACAAGAGCTACTCCTTGCTCAACGAAATGGACTCAACACCCCATATTAAATGCCTAAGAGTGTACCTGACTAGGAAGTATCTTAAAACCTATGGATTGCTATGTCTCTGGAAGAGAATCAAGTGTGTGTACAGGGGCATAAACGCAGCAGTGATAGGATTGGAGAGGTTCGGTGAGCAAATGAAGACCCTTTGAAGTCATATTGCATGGTACCCATTCCACGGGTCTCAACTCTCCAGGTTTAAGGTATTCTTCCTTCAGCTAAAACATGCATGTGGAACCCAGAGTATGATCAACCGTGTGATCGGGAGACGTGTTCCAATATGTCTCAGTTTTCGTCCCCTGGTACTCGGGTGCAACATTCCAGACGCTTTACTAACACTCTCCCGACTTGGAGAGTCAGTGCCTTTAACCTCCTGTTTGGCCCAGTTTGCAATTTCTGCGGAAGATGAACAGGAATAGGGAGAACCAATGAGAGACTAGCTGGAGGTGTCTGGACGGGCAAATTTAACTCTCATTTCCAACCAGGAAGAGGAATTAACCAAAGGCTCAGCGTGCCGTGCCGGAACCACATTAGGGCCTGAAGCCATCCTGCGGTGTTGCGGCCAGCTCACGAGAAAGCGAGTTGAAGAAAGGAGCTCAGGGGCACTGTAATTCACAAACCTGCAGAGTTATAAATGACAGCTATCGTCCAAAAATATACTGAAGTAAGGCTGCCAAGAGGACTTGAAAGCGGGGCAGAATTGCAGGAAACCGATTTCAGGAGGTAGACTGGAATTGCATTTAAAGCATAGGAAAAGAGGCAGAACGTCCACAATGATGCACTTGGCCAAAAAGGGCGTATGCGTTTTTTCCTGAATATATTCAGGAAAAAACGCATACGCCCTTTTTGGCCAACCAAGCAAGCTTGCAAAGGAAATCTGCACTACAATGAAGTCTCACTTCCCCCCGGTCAAAAGGGCCATCTGAAAAAAGTGTAAAATCCAGAAAGGCAGGACAGGCCATGGAGAACTGGGAGCCTTGTTATGCTGATGGGCGGGATGTCAATTGCCAACAGCCACTCGGGAGAAGTGTATGGTGTTTCCTGAAACATCTAAAAAACAAAGCAACAGAGCCTAGTGCACTTCCACTTATGGTCCTATAGCTTAGGGAAATTAAAATCAAAAGACACAGCCACCCCAAAGGTTGGGACGGCTCTGTTTACAAGAACCTGGTTTACGGTACAAGTTCAATATCGCAGAAAGTGAAAAATGGATAAAGAAGTTGTGGTACTTACGTACAATGCAGTATCACTCAGCAATGAAATCTATGTCATCAGGCCCGTAGCAGCATAATGAGTGGATTCAGGTACGATGATTCTAACTGAAATAAGTCACACAGAAAAAGAAACATCATAAGATATCACTAATACACGGAATGTAACCTTGGCTACACAGGAACTGAATTACAAAACAGAACAGGGTCTCAAATTTAGAAAACCAACTTATGCTTGCTTAAGGGGAAAGGTGAGTTGGGGTGCTGCATAAAACCAGAGATTGAAATGAGCACAGATAAAGTTCCTTAAGCCAAATATGGAATAGACAAGAGCTACTCCTTGCTCAACGAAATGGACTCAACACCCCATATTAAATGCCTAAGAGTGTACCTGACTAGGAAGTATCTTAAAACCTATGGATTGCTATGTCTCTGAAAGAGAATCAAGTGTGTGTACAGGGGCATAAACGCAGCAGTGATAGGATTGGAGAGGTTCGGTGAGCAAATGAAGACCCTTTGAAGTCATATTGCATGGTACCCATTCCACGGGTCTCAACTCTCCAGGTTTAAGGTATTCTTCCTTCAGCTAAAACATGCATGTGGAACCCAGAGTATGATCAACCGTGTGATCGGGAGACGTGTTCCAATATGTCTCAGTTTTCGTCCCCTGGTACTCGGGTGCAACATTCCAGACGCTTTACTAACACTCTCCCGACTTGGAGAGTCAGTGCCTTTAACCTCCTGTTTGGCCCAGTTTGCAATTTCTGCGGAAGATGAACAGGAATAGGGAGAACCAATGACAGACTAGCTGGAGGTGTCTGGACGGGCAAATTTAACTCTCATTTCCCACCAGGAAGAGGAATTAACCAAAGGCTCAGCGTGCCGTGCCGGAACCAGATTAGGGCCTGAAGCCATCCTGCGGTGTTGCGGCCAGCTCACGAGAAAGCGAGTTGAAGAAAGGAGCTCAGGGGCACTGTAATTCACAAACCTGCAGAGTTATAAATGACAGCTATCGTCCAAAAATATACTGAAGTAAGGCTGCCAAGAGGACTTGAAAGCGGGGCAGAATTGCAGGAAACCGATTTCAGGAGGTAGACTGGAATTGCATTTAAAGCATAGGAAAAGAGGCAGAACGTCCACAATGATGCACTTGGCCAAAAAGGGCGTATGCGTTTTTTCCTGAATATATTCAGGAAAAAACGCATACGCCCTTTTTGGCCAACCAAGCAAGCTTGCAAAGGAAATCTGCACTACAATGAAGTCTCACTTCCCCCCGGTCAAAAGGGCCATCTGAAAAAAGTGTAAAATCCAGAAAGGCAGGACAGGCCATGGAGAACTGGGAGCCTTGTTATGCTGATGGGCGGGATGTAAATTGCCAACAGCCACTCCGGAGAAGTGTATGGTGTTTCCTGAAACAGCTAAAAAACAAAGCAACAGAGCCTAGGGCACTTCCACTTATGGTCCTATAGCTTAGGGAAATTAAAATCAAAAAGACACAGCCACCCCAAAGGTTGGGACGGCTCTGTTTACAAGAACCTGGTTTACGGTACAAGTTCAATATCGCAGAAAGTGAAAAATGGATAAAGAAGTTGTGGTACTTACGTACAATGCAGTATCACTCAGCAATGAAATCTATGTCATCAGGCCCGTAGCAGCATAATGAGTGGATTCAGGTACGATGATTCTAACTGAAATAAGTCACACAGGAAAAGAAACATCATAAGATATCACTAATACACGGAATGTAAACTTGGCTACACAGGAACTGAATTACAAAACAGAACAGGGTCTCAAATTTAGAAAACCAACTTATGCTTGCTTAAGGGGAAAGGTGAGTTGGGGTGCTGCATAAAACCAGAGATTGAAATGAGCACAGATAAAGTTCCTTAAGCCAAATATGGAATAGACAAGAGCTACTCCTTGCTCAACGAAATGGACTCAACTCCCCATATTAAATGCCTAAGAGTGTACCTGACTAGGAAGTATCTTAAAACCTATGGATTGCTATGTCTCTGAAAGAGAATCAAGTGTGTGTACAGGGGCATAAACGCAGCAGTGATAGGATTGGAGAGGTTCGGTGAGCAAATGAAGACCCTTTGAAGTCATATTGCATGGTACCCATTCCACGGGTCTCAACTCTCCAGGTTTAAGGTATTCTTCCTTCAGCTAAAACATGCATGTGGAACCCAGAGTATGATCAACCGTGTGATCGGGAGACGTGTTCCGATATGTCTCAGTTTTCGTCCCCTGGTACTCGGGTGCAACATTCCAGACGCTTTACTAACACTCTCCCGACTTGGAGAGTCAGTGCCTTTAACCTCCTGTTTGGCCCAGTTTGCAATTTCTGCGGAAGATGAACAGGAATAGGGAGAACCAATGAGAGACTAGCTGGAGGTGTCTGGACGGGCAAATTTAACTCTCATTTCCAACCAGGAAGAGGAATTAACCAAAGGCTCAGCGTGCCGTGCCGGAACCACATTAGGGCCTGAAGCCATCCTGCGGTGTTGCGGCCAGCTCACGAGAAAGCGAGTTGAAGAAAGGAGCTCAGGGGCACTGTAATTCACAAACCTGCAGAGTTATAAATGACAGCTATCGTCCAAAAATATACTGAAGTAAGGCTGCCAAGAGGACTTGAAAGCGGGGCAGAATTGCAGGAAACCGATTTCAGGAGGTAGACTGGAATTGCATTTAAAGCATAGGAAAAGAGGCAGAACGTCCACAATGATGCACTTGGCCAAAAAGGGCGTATGCGTTTTTTCCTGAATATATTCAGGAAAAAACGCATACGCCCTTTTTGGCCAACCAAGCAAGCTTGCAAAGGAAATCTGCACTACAATGAAGTCTCACTTCCCCCCGGTCAAAAGGGCCATCTGAAAAAAGTGTAAAATCCAGAAAGGCAGGACAGGCCATGGAGAACTGGGAGCCTTGTTATGCTGATGGGCGGGATGTCAATTGCCAACAGCCACTCGGGAGAAGTGTATGGTGTTTCCTGAAACATCTAAAAAACAAAGCAACAGAGCCTAGTGCACTTCCACTTATGGTCCTATAGCTTAGGGAAATTAAAATCAAAAGACACAGCCACCCCAAAGGTTGGGACGGCTCTGTTTACAAGAACCTGGTTTACGGTACAAGTTCAATATCGCAGAAAGTGAAAAATGGATAAAGAAGTTGTGGTACTTACGTACAATGCAGTATCACTCAGCAATGAAATCTATGTCATCAGGCCCGTAGCAGCATAATGAGTGGATTCAGGTACGATGATTCTAACTGAAATAAGTCACACAGAAAAAGAAACATCATAAGATATCACTAATACACGGAATGTAACCTTGGCTACACAGGAACTGAATTACAAAACAGAACAGGGTCTCAAATTTAGAAAACCAACTTATGCTTGCTTAAGGGGAAAGGTGAGTTGGGGTGCTGCATAAAACCAGAGATTGAAATGAGCACAGATAAAGTTCCTTAAGCCAAATATGGAATAGACAAGAGCTACTCCTTGCTCAACGAAATGGACTCAACACCCCATATTAAATGCCTAAGAGTGTACCTGACTAGGAAGTATCTTAAAACCTATGGATTGCTATGTCTCTGAAAGAGAATCAAGTGTGTGTACAGGGGCATAAACGCAGCAGTGATAGGATTGGAGAGGTTCGGTGAGCAAATGAAGACCCTTTGAAGTCATATTGCATGGTACCCATTCCACGGGTCTCAACTCTCCAGGTTTAAGGTATTCTTCCTTCAGCTAAAACATGCATGTGGAACCCAGAGTATGATCAACCGTGTGATCGGGAGACGTGTTCCAATATGTCTCAGTTTTCGTCCCCTGGTACTCGGGTGCAACATTCCAGACGCTTTACTAACACTCTCCCGACTTGGAGAGTCAGTGCCTTTAACCTCCTGTTTGGCCCAGTTTGCAATTTCTGCGGAAGATGAACAGGAATAGGGAGAACCAATGACAGACTAGCTGGAGGTGTCTGGACGGGCAAATTTAACTCTCATTTCCCACCAGGAAGAGGAATTAACCAAAGGCTCAGCGTGCCGTGCCGGAACCAGATTAGGGCCTGAAGCCATCCTGCGGTGTTGCGGCCAGCTCACGAGAAAGCGAGTTGAAGAAAGGAGCTCAGGGGCACTGTAATTCACAAACCTGCAGAGTTATAAATGACAGCTATCGTCCAAAAATATACTGAAGTAAGGCTGCCAAGAGGACTTGAAAGCGGGGCAGAATTGCAGGAAACCGATTTCAGGAGGTAGACTGGAATTGCATTTAAAGCATAGGAAAAGAGGCAGAACGTCCACAATGATGCACTTGGCCAAAAAGGGCGTATGCGTTTTTTCCTGAATATATTCAGGAAAAAACGCATACGCCCTTTTTGGCCAACCAAGCAAGCTTGCAAAGGAAATCTGCACTACAATGAAGTCTCACTTCCCCCCGGTCAAAAGGGCCATCTGAAAAAAGTGTAAAATCCAGAAAGGCAGGACAGGCCATGGAGAACTGGGAGCCTTGTTATGCTGATGGGCGGGATGTAAATTGCCAACAGCCACTCCGGAGAAGTGTATGGTGTTTCCTGAAACAGCTAAAAAACAAAGCAACAGAGCCTAGGGCACTTCCACTTATGGTCCTATAGCTTAGGGAAATTAAAATCAAAAAGACACAGCCACCCCAAAGGTTGGGACGGCTCTGTTTACAAGAACCTGGTTTACGGTACAAGTTCAATATCGCAGAAAGTGAAAAATGGATAAAGAAGTTGTGGTACTTACGTACAATGCAGTATCACTCAGCAATGAAATCTATGTCATCAGGCCCGTAGCAGCATAATGAGTGGATTCAGGTACGATGATTCTAACTGAAATAAGTCACACAGGAAAAGAAACATCATAAGATATCACTAATACACGGAATGTAAACTTGGCTACACAGGAACTGAATTACAAAACAGAACAGGGTCTCAAATTTAGAAAACCAACTTATGCTTGCTTAAGGGGAAAGGTGAGTTGGGGTGCTGCATAAAACCAGAGATTGAAATGAGCACAGATAAAGTTCCTTAAGCCAAATATGGAATAGACAAGAGCTACTCCTTGCTCAATGAAATGGACTCAACTCCCCATATTAAATGCCTAAGAGTGTACCTGACTAGGAAGTATCTTAAAACCTATGGATTGCTATGTCTCTGAAAGAGAATCAAGTGTGTGTACAGGGGCATAAACGCAGCAGTGATAGGATTGGAGAGGTTCGGTGAGCAAATGAAGACCCTTTGAAGTCATATTGCATGGTACCCATTCCACGGGTCTCAACTCTCCAGGTTTAAGGTATTCTTCCTTCAGCTAAAACATGCATGTGGAACCCAGAGTATGATCAACCGTGTGATCGGGAGACGTGTTCCGATATGTCTCAGTTTTCGTCCCCTGGTACTCGGGTGCAACATTCCAGACGCTTTACTAACACTCTCCCGACTTGGAGAGTCAGTGCCTTTAACCTCCTGTTTGGCCCAGTTTGCAATTTCTGCGGAAGATGAACAGGAATAGGGAGAACCAATGAGAGACTAGCTGGAGGTGTCTGGACGGGCAAATTTAACTCTCATTTCCCACCAGGAAGAGGAATTAACCAAAGGCTCAGCGTGCCGAGCCGGAACCAGATTAGGGCCTGAAGCCATCCTGCGGTGTTGCGGCCAGCTCACGAGAAAGCGAGTTGAAGAAAGGAGCTCAGGGGCACTGTAATTCACAAACCTGCAGAGTTATAAATGACAGCTATCGTCCAAAAATATACTGAAGTAAGACTGCCAAGAGGACTTGAAAGCGGGGCAGAATTGCAGGAAACCGATTTCAGGAGGTAGACTGGAATTGCATTTAAAGCATAGGAAAAGAGGCAGAACGTCCACAATGATGCACTTGGCCAAAAAGGGCGTATGCGTTTTTTCCTGAATATATTCAGGAAAAAACGCATACGCCCTTTTTGGCCAACCAAGCAAGCTTGCAAAGGAAATCTGCACTACAATGAAGTCTCACTTCCCCCCGGTCAAAAGGGCCATCTGAAAAAAGTGTAAAATCCAGAAAGGCAGGACAGGCCATGGAGAACTGGGAGCCTTGTTATGCTGATGGGCGGGATGTCAATTGCCAACAGCCACTCGGGAGAAGTGTATGGTGTTTCCTGAAACATCTAAAAAACAAAGCAACAGAGCCTAGGGCACTTCCACTTATGGTCCTATAGCTTAGGGAAATTAAAATCAAAAGACACAGCCACCCCAAAGGTTGGGACGGCTCTGTTTACAAGAACCTGGTTTACGGTACAAGTTCAATATCGCAGAAAGTGAAAAATGGATAAAGAAGTTGTGGTACTTACGTACAACGCAGTATCACTCAGCAATGAAATCTATGTCATCAGGCCCGTAGCAGCATAATGAGTGGATTCAGGTATGATGATTCTAACTGAAATAAGTCACACAGGAAAAGAAACATCATAAGATATCACTAATACACGGAATGTAACCTTGGCTACACAGGAACTGAATTACAAAACAGAACAGGGTCTCAAATTTAGAAAACCAACTTATGCTTGCTTAAGGGGAAAGGTGAGTTGGGGTGCTGCATAAAACCAGAGATTGAAATGAGCACAGATAAAGTTCCTTAAGCCAAATATGGAATAGACAAGAGCTACTCCTTGCTCAACGAAATGGACTCAACACCCCATATTAAATGCCTAAGAGTGTACCTGACTAGGAAGTATCTTAAAACCTATGGATTGCTATGTCTCTGAAAGAGAATCAAGTGTGTGTACAGGGGCATAAACGCAGCAGTGATAGGACTGGAGAGGTTCGGTGAGCAAATGAAGAGCCTTTGAAGTCATATTGCATGGTACCCATTCCACGGGTCTCAACTCTCCAGGTTTAAGGTATTCTTCCTTCAGCTAAAACATGCATGTGGAACCCAGAGTATGATCAACCGTGTGATCGGGAGACGTGTTCCAATATGTCTCAGTTTTCGTCCCCTGGTACTCGGGTGCAACATTCCAGACGCTTTACTAACACTCTCCCGACTTGGAGAGTCAGTGCCTTTAACCTCCTGTTTGGCCCAGTTTGCAATTTCTGCGGAAGATGAACAGGGATAGGGAGAACCAATGAGAGATTAGCTGGAGGTGTCTGGACGGGCAAATTTAACTCTCATTTCCCACCAGGAAGAGGAATTAACCAAAGGCTCAGCGTGCCATGCCGCAACCAGATTAGGGCCTGAAGCCATCCTGCGGTGTTGCGGCCAGCTCCCGAGAAAGCGAGTTGAAGAAAGGAGCTCAGGGGCACTGTAATTCACAAACCTGCAGAGTTATAAATGACAGCTATCGTCCAAAAATATACTGAAGTAAGGCTGCCAAGAGGACTTGAAAGCGGGGCAGAATTGCAGGAAACCGATTTCAGGAGGTAGACTGGAATTGCATTGAAAGCATAGGAAAAGAGGCAGAACGTCCACAATGATGCACTTGGCCAAAAAGGGCGTATGCGTTTTTTCCTGAATATATTCAGGAAAAAACGCATACGCCCTTTTTGGCCAACCAAGCAAGCTTGCAAAGGAAATCTGCACTACAATGAAGTCTCACTTCCCCCCGGTCAAAAGGGCCATCTGAAAAAAGTGTAAAATCCAGAAAGGCAGGACAGGCCATGGAGAACTGGGAGCCTTGTTATGCTGATGGGCGGGATGTAAATAGCCAACAGCCACTCGGGAGAAGTGTATGGTGTTTCCTGAAACATCTAAAAAACAAAGCAACAGAGCCTAGGGCACTTCCACTTATGGTCCTATAGCTTAGGGAAATTAAAATCAAAAGACACAGCCACCCCAAAGGTTGGGACGGCTCTGTTTACAAGAACCTGGTTTACGGTACAAGTTCAATATCGCAGAAAGTGAAAAATGGATAAAGAAGTTGTGGTACTTACGTACAATGCAGTATCACTCAGCAATGAAATCTATGTCATCAGGCCCGTAGCAGCATAATGAGTGGATTCAGGTATGATGATTCTAACTGAAATAAGTCACACAGGAAAAGAAACATCATAAGATATCACTAATACACGGAATGTAACCTTGGCTACACAGGAACTGAATTACAAAACAGAACAGGGTCTCAAATTTAGAAAACCAACTTATGCTTGCTTAAGGGGAAAGGTGAGTTGGGGTGCTGCATAAAACCAGAGATTGAAATGAGCACAGATAAAGTTCCTTAAGCCAAATATGGAATAGACAAGAGCTACTCCTTGCTCAACGAAATGGACTCAACACCCCATATTAAATGCCTAAGAGTGTACCTGACTAGGAAGTATCTTAAAACCTATGGATTGCTATGTCTCTGGAAGAGAATCAAGTGTGTGTACAGGGGCATAAACGCAGCAGTGATAGGATTGGAGAGGTTCGGTGAGCAAATGAAGACCCTTTGAAGTCATATTGCATGGTACCCATTCCACGGGTCTCAACTCTCCAGGTTTAAGGTATTCTTCCTTCAGCTAAAACATGCATGTGGAACCCAGAGTATGATCAACCGTGTGATCGGGAGACGTGTTCCAATATGTCTCAGTTTTCGTCCCCTGGTACTCGGGTGCAACATTCCAGACGCTTTACTAACACTCTCCCGACTTGGAGAGTCAGTGCCTTTAACCTCCTGTTTGGCCCAGTTTGCAATTTCTGCGGAAGATGAACAGGAATAGGGAGAACCAATGAGAGACTAGCTGGAGGTGTCTGGACGGGCAAATTTAACTCTCATTTCCAACCAGGAAGAGGAATTAACCAAAGGCTCAGCGTGCCGTGCCGGAACCAGATTAGGGCCTGAAGCCATCCTGCGGTGTTGCGGCCAGCTCACGAGAAAGCGAGTTGAAGAAAGGAGCTCAGGGGCACTGTAATTCACAAACCTGCAGAGTTATAAATGACAGCTATCGTCCAAAAATATACTGAAGTAAGGCTGCCAAGAGGACTTGAAAGCGGGGCAGAATTGCAGGAAACCGATTTCAGGAGGTAGACTGGAATTGCATTTAAAGCATAGGAAAAGAGGCAGAACGTCCACAATGATGCACTTGGCCAAAAAGGGCGTATGCGTTTTTTCCTGAATATATTCAGGAAAAAACGCATACGCCCTTTTTGGCCAACCAAGCAAGCTTGCAAAGGAAATCTGCACTACAATGAAGTCTCACTTCCCCCCGGTCAAAAGGGCCATCTGAAAAAAGTGTAAAATCCAGAAAGGCAGGACAGGCCATGGAGAACTGGGAGCCTTGTTATGCTGATGGGCGGGATGTCAATTGCCAACAGCCACTCGGGAGAAGTGTATGGTGTTTCCTGAAACATCTAAAAAACAAAGCAACAGAGCCTAGTGCACTTCCACTTATGGTCCTATAGCTTAGGGAAATTAAAATCAAAAGACACAGCCACCCCAAAGGTTGGGACGGCTCTGTTTACAAGAACCTGGTTTACGGTACAAGTTCAATATCGCAGAAAGTGAAAAATGGATAAAGAAGTTGTGGTACTTACGTACAATGCAGTATCACTCAGCAATGAAATCTATGTCATCAGGCCCGTAGCAGCATAATGAGTGGATTCAGGTACGATGATTCTAACTGAAATAAGTCACACAGAAAAAGAAACATCATAAGATATCACTAATACACGGAATGTAACCTTGGCTACACAGGAACTGAATTACAAAACAGAACAGGGTCTCAAATTTAGAAAACCAACTTATGCTTGCTTAAGGGGAAAGGTGAGTTGGGGTGCTGCATAAAACCAGAGATTGAAATGAGCACAGATAAAGTTCCTTAAGCCAAATATGGAATAGACAAGAGCTACTCCTTGCTCAACGAAATGGACTCAACACCCCATATTAAATGCCTAAGAGTGTACCTGACTAGGAAGTATCTTAAAACCTATGGATTGCTATGTCTCTGAAAGAGAATCAAGTGTGTGTACAGGGGCATAAACGCAGCAGTGATAGGATTGGAGAGGTTCGGTGAGCAAATGAAGACCCTTTGAAGTCATATTGCATGGTACCCATTCCACGGGTCTCAACTCTCCAGGTTTAAGGTATTCTTCCTTCAGCTAAAACATGCATGTGGAACCCAGAGTATGATCAACCGTGTGATCGGGAGACGTGTTCCAATATGTGTCAGTTTTCGTCCCCTGGTACTCGTGTGCAACATTCCAGACGCTTTACTAACACTCTCCCGACTTGGAGAGTCAGTGCCTTTAACCTCCTGTTTGGCCCAGTTTGCAATTTCTGCGGAAGATGAACAGGAATAGGGAGAACCAATGACAGACTAGCTGGAGGTGTCTGGACGGGCAAATTTAACTCTCATTTCCCACCAGGAAGAGGAATTAACCAAAGGCTCAGCGTGCCGTGCCGGAACCAGATTAGGGCCTGAAGCCATCCTGCGGTGTTGCGGCCAGCTCACGAGAAAGCGAGTTGAAGAAAGGAGCTCAGGGGCACTGTAATTCACAAACCTGCAGAGTTATAAATGACAGCTATCGTCCAAAAATATACTGAAGTAAGGCTGCCAAGAGGACTTGAAAGCGGGGCAGAATTGCAGGAAACCGATTTCAGGAGGTAGACTGGAATTGCATTTAAAGCATAGGAAAAGAGGCAGAACGTCCACAATGATGCACTTGGCCAAAAAGGGCGTATGCGTTTTTTCCTGAATATATTCAGGAAAAAACGCATACGCCCTTTTTGGCCAACCAAGCAAGCTTGCAAAGGAAATCTGCACTACAATGAAGTCTCACTTCCCCCCGGTCAAAAGGGCCATCTGAAAAAAGTGTAAAATCCAGAAAGGCAGGACAGGCCATGGAGAACTGGGAGCCTTGTTATGCTGATGGGCGGGATGTAAATTGCCAACAGCCACTCCGGAGAAGTGTATGGTGTTTCCTGAAACAGCTAAAAAACAAAGCAACAGAGCCTAGGGCACTTCCACTTATGGTCCTATAGCTTAGGGAAATTAAAATCAAAAAGACACAGCCACCCCAAAGGTTGGGACGGCTCTGTTTACAAGAACCTGGTTTACGGTACAAGTTCAATATCGCAGAAAGTGAAAAATGGATAAAGAAGTTGTGGTACTTACGTACAATGCAGTATCACTCAGCAATGAAATCTATGTCATCAGGCCCGTAGCAGCATAATGAGTGGATTCAGGTACGATGATTCTAACTGAAATAAGTCACACAGGAAAAGAAACATCATAAGATATCACTAATACACGGAATGTAAACTTGGCTACACAGGAACTGAATTACAAAACAGAACAGGGTCTCAAATTTAGAAAACCAACTTATGCTTGCTTAAGGGGAAAGGTGAGTTGGGGTGCTGCATAAAACCAGAGATTGAAATGAGCACAGATAAAGTTCCTTAAGCCAAATATGGAATAGACAAGAGCTACTCCTTGCTCAACGAAATGGACTCAACTCCCCATATTAAATGCCTAAGAGTGTACCTGACTAGGAAGTATCTTAAAACCTATGGATTGCTATGTCTCTGAAAGAGAATCAAGTGTGTGTACAGGGGCATAAACGCAGCAGTGATAGGATTGGAGAGGTTCGGTGAGCAAATGAAGACCCTTTGAAGTCATATTGCATGGTACCCATTCCACGGGTCTCAACTCTCCAGGTTTAAGGTATTCTTCCTTCAGCTAAAACATGCATGTGGAACCCAGAGTATGATCAACCGTGTGATCGGGAGACGTGTTCCGATATGTCTCAGTTTTCGTCCCCTGGTACTCGGGTGCAACATTCCAGACGCTTTACTAACACTCTCCCGACTTGGAGAGTCAGTGCCTTTAACCTCCTGTTTGGCCCAGTTTGCAATTTCTGCGGAAGATGAACAGGAATAGGGAGAACCAATGAGAGACTAGCTGGAGGTGTCTGGACGGGCAAATTTAACTCTCATTTCCCACCAGGAAGAGGAATTAACCAAAGGATCAGCGTGCCGAGCCGGAACCAGATTAGGGCCTGAAGCCATCCTGCGGTGTTGCGGCCAGCTCACGAGAAAGCGAGTTGAAGAAAGGAGCTCAGGGGCACTGTAATTCACAAACCTGCAGAGTTATAAATGACAGCTATCGTCCAAAAATATACTGAAGTAAGACTGCCAAGAGGACTTGAAAGCGGGGCAGAATTGCAGGAAACCGATTTCAGGAGGTAGACTGGAATTGCATTTAAAGCATAGGAAAAGAGGCAGAACGTCCACAATGATGCACTTGGCCAAAAAGGGCGTATGCGTTTTTTCCTGAATATATTCAGGAAAAAACGCATACGCCCTTTTTGGCCAACCAAGCAAGCTTGCAAAGGAAATCTGCACTACAATGAAGTCTCACTTCCCCCCGGTCAAAAGGGCCATCTGAAAAAAGTGTAAAATCCAGAAAGGCAGGACAGGCCATGGAGAACTGGGAGCCTTGTTATGCTGATGGGCGGGATGTCAATTGCCAACAGCCACTCGGGAGAAGTGTATGGTGTTTCCTGAAACATCTAAAAAACAAAGCAACAGAGCCTAGGGCACTTCCACTTATGGTCCTATAGCTTAGGGAAATTAAAATCAAAAGACACAGCCACCCCAAAGGTTGGGACGGCTCTGTTTACAAGAACCTGGTTTACGGTACAAGTTCAATATCGCAGAAAGTGAAAAATGGATAAAGAAGTTGTGGTACTTACGTACAACGCAGTATCACTCAGCAATGAAATCTATGTCATCAGGCCCGTAGCAGCATAATGAGTGGATTCAGGTATGATGATTCTAACTGAAATAAGTCACACAGGAAAAGAAACATCATAAGATATCACTAATACACGGAATGTAACCTTGGCTACACAGGAACTGAATTACAAAACAGAACAGGGTCTCAAATTTAGAAAACCAACTTATGCTTGCTTAAGGGGAAAGGTGAGTTGGGGTGCTGCATAAAACCAGAGATTGAAATGAGCACAGATAAAGTTCCTTAAGCCAAATATGGAATAGACAAGAGCTACTCCTTGCTCAACGAAATGGACTCAACACCCCATATTAAATGCCTAAGAGTGTACCTGACTAGGAAGTATCTTAAAACCTATGGATTGCTATGTCTCTGAAAGAGAATCAAGTGTGTGTACAGGGGCATAAACGCAGCAGTGATAGGACTGGAGAGGTTCGGTGAGCAAATGAAGAGCCTTTGAAGTCATATTGCATGGTACCCATTCCACGGGTCTCAACTCTCCAGGTTTAAGGTATTCTTCCTTCAGCTAAAACATGCATGTGGAACCCAGAGTATGATCAACCGTGTGATCGGGAGACGTGTTCCAATATGTCTCAGTTTTCGTCCCCTGGTACTCGGGTGCAACATTCCAGACGCTTTACTAACACTCTCCCGACTTGGAGAGTCAGTGCCTTTAACCTCCTGTTTGGCCCAGTTTGCAATTTCTGCGGAAGATGAACAGGGATAGGGAGAACCAATGAGAGATTAGCTGGAGGAGTCTGGACGGGCAAATTTAACTCTCATTTCCCACCAGGAAGAGGAATTAACCAAAGGCTCAGCGTGCCGTGCCGCAACCAGATTAGGGCCTGAAGCCATCCTGCGGTGTTGCGGCCAGCTCCCGAGAAAGCGAGTTGAAGAAAGGAGCTCAGGGGCACTGTAATTCACAAACCTGCAGAGTTATAAATGACAGCTATCGTCCAAAAATATACTGAAGTAAGGCTGCCAAGAGGACTTGAAAGCGGGGCAGAATTGCAGGAAACCGATTTCAGGAGGTAGACTGGAATTGCATTGAAAGCATAGGAAAAGAGGCAGAACGTCCACAATGATGCACTTGGCCAAAAAGGGCGTATGCGTTTTTTCCTGAATATATTCAGGAAAAAACGCATACGCACTTTTTGGCCAACCAAGCAAGCTTGCAAAGGAAATCTGCACTACAATGAAGTCTCACTTCCCCCCGGTCAAAAGGGCCATCTGAAAAAAGTGTAAAATCCAGAAAGGCAGGACAGGCCATGGAGAACTGGGAGCCTTGTTATGCTGATGGGCGGGATGTAAATAGCCAACAGCCACTCGGGAGAAGTGTATGGTGTTTCCTGAAACATCTAAAAAACAAAGCAACAGAGCCTAGGGCACTTCCACTTATGGTCCTATAGCTTAGGGAAATTAAAATCAAAAGACACAGCCACCCCAAAGGTTGGGACGGCTCTGTTTACAAGAACCTGGTTTACGGTACAAGTTCAATATCGCAGAAAGTGAAAAATGGATAAAGAAGTTGTGGTACTTACGTACAACGCAGTATCACTCAGCAATGAAATCTATGTCATCAGGCCCGTAGCAGCATAATGAGTGGATTCAGGTATGATGATTCTAACTGAAATAAGTCACACAGGAAAAGAAACATCATAAGATATCACTAATACACGGAATGTAACCTTGGCTACACAGGAACTGAATTACAAAACAGAACAGGGTCTCAAATTTAGAAAACCAACTTATGCTTGCTTAAGGGGAAAGGTGAGTTGGGGTGCTGCATAAAACCAGAGATTGAAATGAGCACAGATAAAGTTCCTTAAGCCAAATATGGAATAGACAAGAGCTACTCCTTGCTCAACGAAATGGACTCAACACCCCATATTAAATGCCTAAGAGTGTACCTGACTAGGAAGTATCTTAAAACCTATGGATTGCTATGTCTCTGGAAGAGAATCAAGTGTGTGTACAGGGGCATAAACGCAGCAGTGATAGGATTGGAGAGGTTCGGTGAGCAAATGAAGACCCTTTGAAGTCATATTGCATGGTACCCATTCCACGGGTCTCAACTCTCCAGGTTTAAGGTATTCTTCCTTCAGCTAAAACATGCATGTGGAACCCAGAGTATGATCAACCGTGTGATCGGGAGACGTGTTCCAATATGTCTCAGTTTTCGTCCCCTGGTACTCGGGTGCAACATTCCAGACGCTTTACTAACACTCTCCCGACTTGGAGAGTCAGTGCCTTTAACCTCCTGTTTGGCCCAGTTTGCAATTTCTGCGGAAGATGAACAGGAATAGGGAGAACCAATGACAGACCAGCTGGAGGTGTCTGGACGGGCAAATTTAACTCTCATTTCCCACCAGGAAGAGGAATTAACCAAAGGCTCAGCGTGCCGTGCCGGAACCAGATTAGGGCCTGAAGCCATCCTGCGGTGTTGCGGCCAGCTCACGAGAAAGCGAGTTGAAGAAAGGAGCTCAGGGGCACTGTAATTCACAAACCTGCAAAGTTATAAATGACAGCTATCGTCCAAAAATATACTGAAGTAAGGCTGCCAAGAGGACTTGAAAGCGGGGCAGAATTGCAGGAAACCGATTTCAGGAGGTAGACTGGAATTGCATTTAAAGCATAGGAAAAGAGGCAGACGTCCACAATGATGCACTTGGCCAAAAAGGGCGTATGCGTTTTTTCCTGAATATATTCAGGAAAAAACGCATACGCCCTTTTTGGCCAACCAAGCAAGCTTGCAAAGGAAATCTGCACTACAATGAAGTCTCACTTCCCCCCGGTCAAAAGGGCCATCTGAAAAAAGTGTAAAATCCAGAAAGGCAGGACAGGCCATGGAGAACTGGGAGCCTTGTTATGCTGATGGGCGGGATGTAAATTGCCAACAGCCACTCGGGAGAAGTGTATGGTGTTTCCTGAAACATCTAAAAAACAAAGCAACAGAGCCTAGGGCACTTCCACTTATGGTCCTATAGCTTAGGGAAATTAAAATCAAAAGACACAGCCACCCCAAAGGTTGGGACGGCTCTGTTTACAAGAACCTGGTTTACGGTACAGGTTCAATATCGCAGAAAGTGAAAAATGGATAAAGAAGTTGTGGTACTTACGTACAATGCAGTATCACTCAGCAATGAAATCTATGTCATCAGGCCCGTAGCAGCATAATGAGTGGATTCAGGTATGATGATTCTAACTGAAATAAGTCACACAGGAAAAGAAACATCATAAGATATCACTAATACACGGAATGTAAACTTGGCTACACAGGAACTGAATTCCAAAACAGAACAGGGTCTCAAATTTAGAAAACCAACTTATGCTTGCTTAAGGGGAAAGGTGAGTTGGGGTGCTGCATAAAACCAGAGATTGAAATGAGCACAGATAAAGTTCCTTAAGCCAAATATGGAATAGACAAGAGCTACTCCTTGCTCAACGAAATGGACTCAACACCCCATATTAAATGCCTAAGAGTGTACCTGACTAGGAAGTATCTTAAAACCTATGGATTGCTATGTCTCTGAAAGAGAATCAAGTGTGTGTACAGGGGCATAAACGCAGCAGTGATAGGATTGGAGAGGTTCGGTGAGCAAATGAAGACCCTTTGAAGTCATATTGCATGGTACCCATTCCACGGGTCTCAACTCTCCAGGTTTAAGGTATTCTTCCTTCAGCTAAAACATGCATGTGGAACCCAGAGTATGATCAACCGTGTGATCGGGAGACGTGTTCCAATATGTCTCAGTTTTCGTCCCCTGGTACTCGGGTGCAACATTCCAGACGCTTTACTAACACTCTCCCGACTTGGAGAGTCAGTGCCTTTAACCTCCTGTTTGGCCCAGTTTGCAATTTCTGCGGAAGATGAACAGGAATAGGGAGAACCAATGACAGACTAGCTGGAGGTGTCTGGACGGGCAAATTTAACTCTCATTTCCCACCAGGAAGAGGAATTAACCAAAGGCTCAGCGTGCCGTGCCGGAACCAGATTAGGGCCTGAAGCCATCCTGCGGTGTTGCGGCCAGCTCACGAGAAAGCGAGTTGAAGAAAGGAGCTCAGGGGCACTGTAATTCACAAACCTGCAGAGTTATAAATGACAGCTATCGTCCAAAAATATACTGAAGTAAGGCTGCCAAGAGGACTTGAAAGCGGGGCAGAATTGCAGGAAACCGATTTCAGGAGGTAGACTGGAATTGCATTTAAAGCATAGGAAAAGAGGCAGAACGTCCACAATGATGCACTTGGCCAAAAAGGGCGTATGCGTTTTTTCCTGAATATATTCAGGAAAAAACCCATACGCCCTTTTTGGCCAACCAAGCAAGCTTGCAAAGGAAATCTGCACTACAATGAAGTCTCACTTCCCCCCGGTCAAAAGGGCCATCTGAAAAAAGTGTAAAATCCAGAAAGGCAGGACAGGCCATGGAGAACTGGGAGCCTTGTTATGCTGATGGGCGGGATGTAAATTGCCAACAGCCACTCGGGAGAAGTGTATGGTGTTTCCTGAAACATCTAAAAAACAAAGCAACAGAGCCTAGGGCACTTCCACTTATGGTCCTATAGCTTAGGGAAATTAAAATCAAAAGACACAGCCACCCCAAAGGTTGGGACGGCTCTGTTTACAAGAACCTGGTTTACGGTACAAGTTCAATATCGCAGAAAGTGAAAAATGGATAAAGAAGTTGTGGTACTTACGTACAATGCAGTATCACTCAGCAATGAAATCTATGTCATCAGGCCCGTAGCAGCATAATGAGTGGATTCAGGTATGATGATTCTAACTGAAATAAGTCACACAGGAAAAGAAACATCATAAGATATCACTAATACACGGAATGTAAACTTGGCTACACAGGAACTGAATTCCAAAACAGAACAGGGTCTCAAATTTAGAAAACCAACTTATGCTTGCTTAAGGGGAAAGGTGAGTTGGGGTGCTGCATAAAACCAGAGATTGAAATGAGCACAGATAAAGTTCCTTAAGCCAAATATGGAATAGACAAGAGCTACTCCTTGCTCAACGAAATGGACTCAACACCCCATATTAAATGCCTAAGAGTGTACCTGACTAGGAAGTATCTTAAAACCTATGGATTGCTATGTCTCTGAAAGAGAATCAAGTGTGTGTACAGGGGCATAAACGCAGCAGTGATAGGATTGGAGAGGTTCGGTGAGCAAATGAAGACCCTTTGAAGTCATATTGCATGGTACCCATTCCACGGGTCTCAACTCTCCAGGTTTAAGGTATTCTTCCTTCAGCTAAAACATGCATGTGGAACCCAGAGTATGATCAACCGTGTGATCGGGAGACGTGTTCCAATATGTCTCAGTTTTCGTCCCCTGGTACTCGGGTGCAACATTCCAGACGCTTTACTAACACTCTCCCGACTTGGAGAGTCAGTGCCTTTAACCTCCTGTTTGGCCCAGTTTGCAATTTCTGCGGAAGATGAACAGGAATAGGGAGAACCAATGACAGACTAGCTGGAGGTGTCTGGACGGGCAAATTTAACTCTCATTTCCCACCAGGAAGAGGAATTAACCAAAGGCTCAGCGTGCCGTGCCGGAACCAGATTAGGGCCTGAAGCCATCCTGCGGTGTTGCGGCCAGCTCACGAGAAAGCGAGTTGAAGAAAGGAGCTCAGGGGCACTGTAATTCACAAACCTGCAGAGTTATAAATGACAGCTATCGTCCAAAAATATACTGAAGTAAGGCTGCCAAGAGGACTTGAAAGCGGGGCAGAATTGCAGGAAACCGATTTCAGGAGGTAGACTGGAATTGCATTTAAAGCATAGGAAAAGAGGCAGAACGTCCACAATGATGCACTTGGCCAAAAAGGGCGTATGCGTTTTTTCCTGAATATATTCAGGAAAAAACGCATACGCCCTTTTTGGCCAACCAAGCAAGCTTGCAAAGGAAATCTGCACTACAATGAAGTCTCACTTCCCCCCGGTCAAAAGGGCCATCTGAAAAAAGTGTAAAATCCAGAAAGGCAGGACAGGCCATGGAAAACTGGGAGCCTTGTTATGCTGATGGGCGGGATGTAAATTGCCAACAGCCACTCCGGAGAAGTGTATGGTGTTTCCTGAAACATCTAACAAACAAAGCAACAGAGCCTAGGGCACTTCCACTTATGGTCCTATAGCTTAGGGAAATTAAAATCAAAAAGACACAGCCACCCCAAAGGTTGGGACGGCTCTGTTTATAAGAACCTGGTTTACGGTACAAGTTCAATATCGCAGAAAGTGAAAAATGGATAAAGAAGTTGTGGTACTTACGTACAATGCAGTATCACTCAGCAATGAAATCTATGTCATCAGGCCCGTAGCAGCATAATGAGTGGATTCAGGTATGATGATTCTAACTGAAATAAGTCACACAGGAAAAGAAACATCATAAGATATCACTAATACACGGAATGTAAACTTGGCTACACAGGAACTGAATTACAAAACAGAACAGGGTCTCAAATTTAGAAAACCAACTTATGCTTGCTTAAGGGGAAAGGTGAGTTGGGGTGCTGCATAAAACCAGAGATTGAAATGAGCACAGATAAAGTTCCTTAAGCCAAATATGGAATAGACAAGAGCTACTCCTTGCTCAACGAAATGGACTCAACACCCCATATTAAATGCCTAAGAGTGTACCTGACTAGGAAGTATCTTAAAACCTATGGATTGCTATGTCTCTGAAAGAGAATCAAGTGTGTGTACAGGGGCATAAACGCAGCAGTGATAGGATTGGAGAGGTTCGGTGAGCAAATGAAGACCCTTTGAAGTCATATTGCATGGTACCCATTCCACGGGTCTCAACTCTCCAGGTTTAAGGTATTCTTCCTTCAGCTAAAACATGCATGTGGAACCCAGAGTATGATCAACCGTGTGATCGGGAGACGTGTTCCAATATGTCTCAGTTTTCGTCCCCTGGTACTCGGGTGCAACATTCCAGACGCTTTACTAACACTCTCCCGACTTGGAGAGTCAGTGCCTTTAACCTCCTGTTTGGCCCAGTTTGCAATTTCTGCGGAAGATGAACAGGAATAGGGAGAACCAATGACAGACTAGCTGGAGGTGTCTGGACGGGCAAATTTAACTCTCATTTCCCACCAGGAAGAGGAATTAACCAAAGGCTCAGCGTGCCGTGCTGGAACCAGATTAGGGCCTGAAGCCATCCTGCGGGGTTGAGGCCAGCTCACGAGAAAGCGACTTGAAGAAAGGAGCTCAGGGGCACTGTAATTCACAAACCTGCAGAGTTATAAATGACAGCTATCGTCCAAAAATATACTGAAGTAAGGCTGCCAAGAGGACTTGAAAGCGGGGCAGAATTGCAGGAAACCGATTTCAGGAGGTAGACTGGAATTGCATTTAAAGCATAGGAAAAGAGGCAGAACTTCCACAATGATGCACTTGGCAAAAAAGGGCGTATGCGTTTTTTCCTGAATATATTCAGGAAAAAACGCATACGCACTTTTTGGCCAACCAAGCAAGCTTGCAAAGGAAATCTGCACTACAATGAAGTCTCACTTCCCCCCGGTCAAAAGGGCCATCTGAAAAAAGTGTAAAATCCAGAAAGGCAGGACAGGCCATGGAGAACTGGGAGCCTTGTTATGCTGATGGGCGGGATGTCAATTGCCAACAGCCACTCGGGAGAAGTGTATGGTGTTTCCTGAAACATCTAAAAAACAAAGCAACAGAGCCTAGGGCACTTCCACTTATGGTCCTATAGCTTAGGGAAATTAAAATCAAAAGACACAGCCACCCCAAAGGTTGGGACGGCTCTGTTTACAAGAACCTGGTTTACGGTACAAGTTCAATATCGCAGAAAGTGAAAAATGGATAAAGAAGTTGTGGTACTTACGTACAATGCAGTATCACTCAGCAATGAAATCTATGTCATCAGGCCCGTAGCAGCATAATGAGTGGATTCAGGTACGGTGATTCTAACTGAAATAAGTCACACAGAAAATGAAACATCATAAGATATCACTAATACACGGAATGTAAACTTGGCTACACAGGAACTGAATTACAAAACAGAACAGGGTCTCAAATTTAGAAACCCAACTTATGCTTGCTTAAGGGGAAAGGTGAGTTGGGGTGCTGCATAAAACCAGAGATTGAAATGAGCACAGATAAAGTTCCTTAAGCCAAATATGGAATAGACAAGAGCTACTCCTTGCTCAACGAAATGGACTCAACACCCCATATTAAATGCCTAAGAGTGTACCTGACTAGGAAGTATCTTAAAACCTATGGATTGCTATGTCTCTGGAAGAGAATCAAGTGTGTGTACAGGGGCATAAACGCAGCAGTGATAGGATTGGAGAGGTTCGGTGAGCAAATGAAGACCCTTTGAAGTCATATTGCATGGTACCCATTCCACGGGTCTCAACTCTCCAGGTTTAAGGTATTCTTCCTTCAGCTAAAACATGCATGTGGAACCCAGAGTATGATCAACCGTGTGATCGGGAGACGTGTTCCAATATGTCTCAGTTTTCGTCCCCTGGTACTCGGGTGCAACATTCCAGACGCTTTACTAACACTCTCCCGACTTGGAGAGTCAGTGCCTTTAACCTCCTGTTTGGCCCAGTTTGCAATTTCTGCGGAAGATGAACAGGAATAGGGAGAACCAATGACAGACTAGCTGGAGGTGTCTGGACGGGCAAATTTAACTCTCATTTCCCACCAGGAAGAGGAATTAACCAAAGGCTCAGCGTGCCGTGCCGGAACCAGATTAGGGCCTGAAGCCATCCTGCGGTGTTGCGGCCAGCTCACGAGAAAGCGACTTGAAGAAAGGAGCTCAGGGGCACTGTAATTCACAAACCTGCAGAGTTATAAATGACAGCTATCGTCCAAAAATATACCGAAGTAAGGCTGCCAAGAGGACTTGAAAGCGGGGCAGAATTGCAGGAAACCGATTTCAGGAGGTAGACTGGAATTGCATTTAAAGCATAGGAAAAGAGGCAGAACGTCCACAATGATGCACTTGGCCAAAAAGGGCGTATGCGTTTTTTCCTGAATATATTCAGGAAAAAACGCATACGCCCTTTTTGGCCAACCAAGCAAGCTTGCAAAGGAAATCTGCACTACAATGAAGTCTCACTTCCCCCCGGTCAAAAGGGCCATCTGAAAAAAGTGTAAAATCCAGAAAGGCAGGACAGGCCATGGAGAACTGGGAGCCTTGTTATGCTGATGGGCGGGATGTAAATTGCCAACAGCCACTCGGGAGAAGTGTATGGTGTTTCCTGAAACATCTAAAAAACAAAGCAACAGAGCCTAGGGCACTTCCACTTATGGTCCTATAGCTTAGGGAAATTAAAATCAAAAGACACAGCCACCCCAAAGGTTGGGACGGCTCTGTTTACAAGAACCTGGTTTACGGTACAAGTTCAATATCGCAGAAAGTGAAAAATGGATAAAGAAGTTGTGGTACTTACGTACAATGCAGTATCACTCAGCAATGAAATCTATGTCATCAGGCCCGTAGCAGCATAATGAGTGGATTCAGGTACGATGATTCTAACTGAAATAAGTCACACAGGAAAAGAAACATCATAAGATATCACTAATACACGGAATGTAAACTTGGCTACACAGGAACTGAATTACAAAACAGAACAGGGTCTCAAATTTAGAAAACCAACTTATGCTTGCTTAAGGGGAAAGGTGAGTTGGGGTGCTGCATAAAACCAGAGATTGAAATGAGCACAGATAAAGTTCCTTAAGCCAAATATGGAATAGACAAGAGCTACTCCTTGCTCAACGAAATGGACTCAACACCCCATATTAAATGCCTAAGAGTGTACCTGACTAGGAAGTATCTTAAAACCTATGGATTGCTATGTCTCTGAAAGAGAATCAAGTGTGTGTACAGGGGCATAAACGCAGCAGTGATAGGATTGGAGAGGTTCGGTGAGCAAATGAAGACCCTTTGAAGTCATATTGCATGGTACCCATTCCACGGGTCTCAACTCTCCAGGTTTAAGGTATTCTTCCTTCAGCTAAAACATGCATGTGGAACCCAGAGTATGATCAACCGTGTGATCGGGAGACGTGTTCCAATATGTCTCAGTTTTCGTCCCCTGGTACTCGGGTGCAACATTCCAGACGCTTTACTAACACTCTCCCGACTTGGAGAGTCAGTGCCTTTAACCTCCTGTTTGGCCCAGTTTGCAATTTCTGCGGAAGATGAACAGGAATAGGGAGAACCAATGACAGACTAGCTGGAGGTGTCTGGACGGGCAAATTTAACTCTCATTTCCCACCACGAAGAGGAATTAACCAAAGGCTCAGCGTGCCGTGCCGCAACCAGATTAGGGCCTGAAGCCATCCTGCGGGGTTGCGGTCAGCTCACGAGAAAGCGACTTGAAGAAAGGAGCTCAGGGGCACTGTAATTCACAAACCTGCAGAGTTATAAATGACAGCTATCGTCCAAAAATATACTGAAGTAAGGCTGCCAAGAGGACTTGAAAGCGGGGCAGAATTGCAGGAAACCGATTTCAGGAGGTAGACTGGAATTGCATTTAAAGCATAGGAAAAGAGGCAGAACGTCCACAATGATGCACTTGGCCAAAAAGGGCGTATGCGTTTTTTCCTGAATATATTCAGGAAAAAACGCATACGCCCTTTTTGGCCAACCAAGCAAGCTTGCAAAGGAAATCTGCACTACAGTGAAGTCTCACTTCCCACCGGTCAAAAGGGCCATCTGAAAAAAGTGTAAAATCCAGAAAGGCAGGACAGGCCATGGAGAACTGGGAGCCTTGTTATGCTGATGGGCGGGATGAGAATTGCCAACAGCCACTCGGGAGAAGTGTATGGTGTTTCCTGAAAAAGCTAAAAAACAAAGCAACAGAGCCTAGGGCACTTCCACTTATGGTCCTATAGCTTAGGGAAATTAAAATCAAAAGACACAGCCACCCCAAAGGTTGGGACGGCTCTGTTTACAAGAACCTGGTTTACGGTACAAGTTCAATATCGCAGAAAGTGAAAAATGGATAAAGAAGTTGTGGTACTTACGTACAATGCAGTATCACTCAGCAATGAAATCTATGTCATCAGGCCCGTAGCAGCATAATGAGTGGATTCAGGTACGATGATTCTAACTGAAATAAGTCACACAGGAAAAGAAACATCATAAGATATCACTAATACACGGAATGTAAACTTGGCTACACAGGAACTGAATTACAAAACAGAACAGGGTCTCAAATTTAGAAAACCAACTTATGCTTGCTTAAGGGGAAAGGTGAGTTGGGGTGCTGCATAAAACCAGAGATTGAAATGAGCACAGATAAAGTTCCTTAAGCCAAATATGGAATAGACAAGAGCTACTCCTTGCTCAACGAAATGGACTCAACACCCCATATTAAATGCCTAAGAGTGTACCTGACTAGGAAGTATCTTAAAACCTATGGATTGCTATGTCTCTGAAAGAGAATCAAGTGTGTGTACAGGGGCATAAACGCAGCAGTGATAGGATTGGAGAGGTTCGGTGAGCAAATGAAGACCCTTTGAAGTCATATTGCATGGTACCCATTCCACGGGTCTCAACTCTCCAGGTTTAAGGTATTCTTCCTTCAGCTAAAACATGCATGTGGAACCCAGAGTATGATCAACCGTGTGATCGGGAGACGTGTTCCAATATGTCTCAGTTTTCGTCCCCTGGTACTCGGGTGCAACATTCCAGACGCTTTACTAACACTCTCCCGACTTGGAGAGTCAGTGCCTTTAACCTCCTGTTTGGCCCAGTTTGCAATTTCTGCGGAAGATGAACAGGAATAGGGAGAACCAATGACAGACTAGCTGGAGGTGTCTGGACGGGCAAATTTAACTCTCATTTCCCACCAGGAAGAGGAATTAACCAAAGGCTCAGCGTGCCGTGCCGGAACCAGATTAGGGCCTGAAGCCATCCTGCGGTGTTGCGGCCAGCTCACGAGAAAGCGAGTTGAAGAAAGGAGCTCAGGGGCACTGTAATTCACAAACCTGCAGAGTTATAAATGACAGCTATCGTCCAAAAATATACTGAAGTAAGGCTGCCAAGAGGACTTGAAAGCGGGGCAGAATTGCAGGAAACCGATTTCAGGAGGTAGACTGGAATTGCATTTAAAGCATAGGAAAAGAGGCAGAACGTCCACAATGATGCACTTGGCCAAAAAGGGCGTATGCGTTTTTTCCTGAATATATTCAGGAAAAAACGCATACGCCCTTTTTGGCCAACCAAGCAAGCTTGCAAAGGAAATCTGCACTACAATGAAGTCTCACTTCCCCCCGGTCAAAAGGGCCATCTGAAAAAAGTGTAAAATCCAGAAAGGCAGGACAGGCCATGGAGAACTGGGAGCCTTGTTATGCTGATGGGCGGGATGTAAATTGCCAACAGCCACTCGGGAGAAGTGTATGGTGTTTCCTGAAACATCTAAAAAACAAAGCAACAGAGCCTAGGGCACTTCCACTTATGGTCCTATAGCTTAGGGAAATTAAAATCAAAAGACACAGCCACCCCAAAGGTTGGGACGGCTCTGTTTACAAGAACCTGGTTTACGGTACAAGTTCAATATCGCAGAAAGTGAAAAATGGATAAAGAAGTTGTGGTACTTACGTACAATGCAATATCACTCAGCAATGAAATCTATGTCATCAGGCCCGTAGCAGCATAATGAGTGGATTCAGGTACGATGATTCTAACTGAAATAAGTCACACAGAAAAAGAAACATCATAAGATATCACTAATAGACGGAATGTAAACTTGGCTACACAGGAACTGAATTACAAAACAGAACAGGGTCTCAAATTTAGAAACGCAACTTATGCTTGCTTAAGGGGAAAGGTGAGTTGGGGTGCTGCATAAAACCAGAGATTGAAATGAGCACAGATAAAGTTCCTTAAGCCAAATATGGAATAGACAAGAGCTACTCCTTGCTCAACGAAATGGACTCAACACCCCATATTAAATGCCTAAGAGTGTACCTGACTAGGAAGTATCTTAAAACCTATGGATTGCTATGTCTCTGAAAGAGAATCAAGTGTGTGTACAGGGGCATAAACGCAGCAGTGATAGGATTGGAGAGGTTCGGTGAGCAAATGAAGACCCTTTGAAGTCATATTGCATGGTACCCATTCCACGGGTCTCAACTCTCCAGGTTTAAGGTATTCTTCCTTCAGCTAAAACATGCATGTGGAACCCAGAGTATGATCAACCGTGTGATCGGGAGACGTGTTCCAATATGTCTCAGTTTTCGTCCCCTGGTACTCGGGTGCAACATTCCAGACGCTTTACTAACACTCTCCCGACTTGGAGAGTCAGTGCCTTTAACGTCCTGTTTGGCCCAGTTTGCAATTTCTGCGGAAGATGAACAGGAATAGGGAGAACCAATGACAGACTAGCTGGAGGTGTCTGGACGGGCAAATTTAACTCTCATTTCCCACCAGGAAGAGGAATTAACCAAAGGCTCAGCGTGCCGTGCCGGAACCAGATTAGGGCCTGAAGCCATCCTGCGGTGTTGCGGCCAGCTCACGAGAAAGTGAGTTGAAGAAAGGAGCTCAGGGGCACTGTAATTCACAAACCTGCAGAGTTATAAATGACAGCTATCGTCCAAAAATATACTGAAGTAAGGCTGCCAAGAGGACTTGAAAGCGGGGCAGAATTGCAGGAAACCGATTTCAGGAGGTAGACTGGAATTGCATTTAAAGCATAGGAAAAGAGGCAGAACGTCCACAATGTTACACTTGGCCAAAAAGTGCGTATGCGTTTTTTCCTGAATATATTCAGGAAAAAACGCATACGCCCTTTTTGGCCAACCAAGCAAGCTTGCAAAGGAAATCTGCACTACAATGAAGTCTCACTTCCCCCCGGTCAAAAGGGCCATCTGAAAAAAGTGTAAAATCCAGAAAGGCAGGACAGGCCATGGAGAACTGGGAGCCTTGTTATGCTGATGGGCGGGATGTAAATTGCCAACAGCCACTCGGGAGAAGTGTATGGTGTTTCCTGAAACATCTAAAAAACAAAGCAACAGAGCCTAGGGCACTTCCACTTATGGTCCTATAGCTTAGGGAAATTAAAATCAAAAGACACAGCCACCCCAAAGGTTGGGAAGGCTCTGTTTACAAGAACCTGGTTTACGGTACAAGTTCAGTATCGCAGAAAGTGAAAAATGGATAAAGAAGTTGTGGTACTTACGTACAATGCAGTATCACTCAGCAATGAAATCTATGTCATCAGGCCCGTAGCAGCATAATGAGTGGATTCAGGTACGATGATTCTAACTGAAATAAGTCACACAGGAAAAGAAACATCATAAGATATCACTAATACACGGAATGTAAACTTGGCTACACAGGAACTGAATTACAAAACAGAACAGGGTCTCAAATTTAGAAACCCAACTTATGCTTGCTTAAGGGGAAAGGTGAGTTGGGGTGCTGCATAAAACCAGAGATTGAAATGAGCACAGATAAAGTTCCTTAAGCCAAATATGGAATAGACAAGAGCTACTCCTTGCTCAACGAAATGGACTCAACACCCCATATTAAATGCCTAAGAGTGTACCTGACTAGGAAGTATCTTAAAACCTATGGATTGCTATGTCTCTGAAAGAGAATCAAGTGTGTGTACAGGGGCATAAACGCAGCAGTGATAGGATTGGAGAGGTTCGGTGAGCAAATGAAGACCCTTTGAAGTCATATTGCATGGTACCCATTCCACGAGTCTCAACTCTCCAGGTTTAAGGTATTCTTCCTTCAGCTAAAACATGCATGTGGAACCCAGAGTATGATCAACCGTGTAATCGGGAGACGTGTTCCAATATGTGTCAGTTTTCGTCCCCTGGTACTCGGGTGCAATATTCCAGACGCTTTACTAACACTCTCCCGACTTGGAGAGTCAGTGCCTTTAACCTCCTGTTTGGCCCAGTTTGCAATTTCTGCGGAAGATGAACAGGAATAGGGAGAACCAATGACAGACTAGCTGGAGGTGTCTGGACGGGCAAATTTAACTCTCATTTCCCACCAGGAAGAGGAATTAACCAAAGGCTCAGCGTGCCGTGCCGGAACCAGATTAGGGCCTGAAGCCATCCTGCGGTGTTGCGGCCAGTTCACGAGAAAGTGAGTTGAAGAAAGGAGCTCAGGGGCACTGTAATTCACAAACCTGCAGAGTTATAAATGACAGCTATCGTCCAAAAATATACTGAAGTAAGGCTGCCAAGAGGACTTGAAAGCGGGGCAGAATTGCAGGAAACCGATTTCAGGAGGTAGACTGGAATTGCATTTAAAGCATAGGAAAAGAGGCAGAACGTCCACAATGATGCACTTGGCCAAAAAGTGCGTATGCGTTTTTTCCTGAATATATTCAGGAAAAAACGCATACGCCTTTTTTGGCCAACCAAGCAAGCTTGCAAAGGAAATCTGCACTACAATGAAGTCTCACTTGCCCCCGGTCAAAAGGGCCATCTGAAAAAAGTGTAAAATCCAGAAAGGCAGGACAGGCCATGGAGAACTGGGAGCCTTGTTATGCTGATGGGCGGGATGTAAATTGCCAACAGCCACTCGGGAGAAGTGTATGGTGTTTCCTGAAACATCTAAAAAACAAAGCAACAGAGCCTAGGGCACTTCCACTTATGGTCCTATAGCTTAGGGAAATTAAAATCAAAAGACACAGCCACCCCAAAGGTTGGGACGGCTCTGTTTACAAGAACCTGGTTTACGGTACAAGTTCAGTATCGCAGAAAGTGAAAAATGGATAAAGAAGTTGTGGTACTTACGTACAATGCAGTATCACTCAGCAATGAAATCTATGCCATCAGGCCCGTAGCAGCATAATGAGTGGATTCAGGTACGATGATTCTAACTGAAATAAGTCACACAGGAAAAGAAACATCATAAGATATCACTAATACACGGAATGTAAACTTGGCTACACAGGAACTGAATTACAAAACAGAACAGGGTCTCAAATTTAGAAACCCAACTTATGCTTGCTTAAGGGGAAAGGTGAGTTGGGGTG